>NC_135877.1:4202500-4395000 GCF_031162955.1 Sander vitreus | reverse complement strand
ACCAAGTACACTTATGAGCATCCCTATGTTCGAACATGGTGTTCGTTATAGACAATCCATGACTAGCACAGAAGTCCAACAACAAACAACCACTCTGGTTTAGATCAGGGAGGCCGTTCCTCCCAATCACGCCTCTCCATGTGTCTCCATCATTACCCACGTGCGCGTTGAAGTCCCCCAGCAGAACTATGGATTCCCCGACTGGAGCCCCATGCAGGACTCCACTCAAGGTCTCCAAGAAGGCCGAATACTCCGAACTCTTGTTTGGTGCATATGCACAAACAACAGTCAGAGTTTTCCCCCCCACAACCCGCAGGCGTAGGGAGGCGACCCTCTCGTCCACCGGGTTAAACTCCAACGTAGCGGCGCTCAGCCAGGGGCTTGTGAGTATCCCCACACCCGCCCGGGGCCTCACACCCTGGGCAACTCCGGAGAAGAAAAGAGTCCAACCCTATCCAGGAGTATGGTTCCAGAACCAAGACTGTGCGTAGAGGTCAGCCCCACCAGATCTAACCGGTAGCGCTCCACCTCCCGCACAAGTTCCGGCTCCTTCCCCCACAGAGAGGTGACATTCCACGTCCCCAGAGCCAGCCTCTGCTGCCCGGGTCTGGTCCGTCGAGGCCCCTGACCTTCACTGCCACCCATGTGGCAGCGCACCCGACCCCAGCGGTTCCTCCCACAGGTAGTTGGCCCATGGGATGGAGAGATGTCTGCCACGTAGCTTTTTCGGGCTGTGCCCGGCCGGGCTCCGTGGCAAACCCGGCCACCAGACGCTCGCTGACGAGCCCTCCATCTGGGCCTGGCTCCAGACGGGGGCCCCGGGCTTCCTCCGGGCAGGGTCACTTCATCCCTTCCTCGATTTTTCATAGGATTTTTGAACCATTCTTTGTCTGGCCCCTCACCTGAGACCACTTTGCCTTGGGAGACCCTACCAGGAGCACAGATATCTGTGAAAAATAAAGTCAGTTGTGCAAAATAAGTAAACAAAAGCCACAATGTACAAATATGAATATAACAATACAAAAAATACACTGCACACAGATATTTGTGAAAAATAAAGTCAGTAGTAAAGTAACAAAGTCAGTTGTGCAAAATAAGTAAACAAAAGCCACAATGAATAACAATAAATATGAATATAAGAATATAAACAACACAACAAAAAAATCATCAATCACAGGCTTCTCTCACTGTTCTGACTCTCCGCTGAGAGAGAGAGAGCGAGAGAGAGAGAGAGCGAGAGAGAGAGAGAGAGAGAGAGCGAGAGAGAGAGAGAGAGAGCATGAACTCGGAGAGAAACTGCAACAAAAGTATCAATCTCATCACGACAGTATCGATCCGATACCAATACTCATCTTGGTATCAATATTTAGATCGATACGCCCAGCCCTACCGCGCAGCTTAGTTTAGATGTAGACAGTCACAGAGGACAGAGCATGGATGTATTAAGAGAACGGGACAGAGTAACGTGAGGAAAATTCCACAACAGATAGCAGTCGGTCATAAGTCGTCACGAGGTTTACCAGTTTACCCGTAAACGCAACATTTAGTCCCGTCTGTGTTGTTTTTCAGACAACAGCAGTGACCAGTGCTAGTTTGAGTCTTTTAGCTCACAGACTGTTGTACGTCCCAGTGTTGGAATCCTCTACAGTGAAATACAGTCACACTACACCGTTTAGCTGTCAGCATTTTAGCCGTGTTTAATCCAGTTACTACTGTAGCTAATGGTAGGCTAACGTTACCTGCTGTGTAACGTGTTATTAGTTTTTACTAGTGTGACATGCAGCGATGTTTCTGTTGCCTCTAACGTCTGTTTTGGAGCATCAGAGCGCAACACAGACATTTAAGTGGCACCGTAATCCGTGTTGCTATTTCGTCTGGTAGATACCAGGCACCGGTGCCATTTTGGCTATTGATTTTAACATCTGCCGTAACGTGAACAGAAAATTTGCGTTGCCTGTATCTTTTCACGGCAAACGGGCATGTGTGGAAAGCGGTCACACAACAGCTGAAATGGCATACTTCTTCATAGAGGACTGTAGCACAATATGGATGTATTGGCAGGAATGTAGCACAATATGGATGTATTGGCAGGAATGTAGCACAATATAGATGTGAAAGCAGTTATAATTAGCCTATGTGACAATACAATTTGTTTTTGTTAAAATCACCAAATAATCCTGATAATTAATCTTGATCTCAATATTGATCAAAATAATCATTTAACAATGAATGTATTATACAAGATAAGGTATCTAAAATTGATCTGGGTGGTTGAGTTCCAACATAATATTGTTGTTTGTATATGGTATCTAGTGTCAGGGCTTGTCTCTGTTCAACTGGGTGTTTCCAGTGTTGACTGCTATAATTAATTCATGAATTCAAGGTAGCACAAATGATCATTTTTGGTATGAAGTATTCCTTTCAAAGGACAGATTGGATTTTTTGGTAAGTGAAGTTGTATGTGTTATTTATCCACAGTCAGTAGAAGGTCGGCACGTCCCCAGTTTGGAGAATCAGCTAGGACATAGGTCACAGAAGCAGAGATATGTACTACCGGCACATACGAGTACTTTGCTAAAACTCAAGGCCGCGCCCCCTTTTGGGGGATAAAAAACAGACGATCCCATAGAAGTCAATGCAATTTGACGTGTGTTTGGGTCATAATTTTGACAAATGTGTGTGAATTTTCTCTTGTTAAAACAGATGGTTTGTTTTATACACATGTCTAATGTTTATTGTGTGACTTTGCCTGAACCTGAGCGTTCACGATAACCACGATAATAAACTAAGGTTGATCGCTGTCATGTCCCCTCAGTCTTCCCCTGTATCAGTAGATCAATGACCCAACACAGTGGCCGCATACTGCTTATGTGGAAATACATATCTGATTAAATCACTATTGTTAGGCTGAGTGTTGTCTGTAATTAATCAACCTGTTATTAATGACCAGCTGTTCAATCTATAAGCTGAAATTTAGTTGGAGACGACAGTCTGATGCTGCTAAACTGTTAGCAGCCTCCCACTAAAGCTAACGTTAGCTATCCATCAACTGTCTCCAGCATCATTTACCACACTGACTGAGAATATTCACGTTTCTTATGAGTCTCATATATCAGTAGGAAAGTCTCCATTAACCCGCTACACAACAGCTTTTTCAGCATTTGTCGTCTATGGGGAACGCGGGATTGTTTTCCCCCAGAAAGGGGCGTGGTGATGAGACCTTCCCTCAGAATGACGTATTGCCGGTAGTACGTATGTACTGCTGTGGACGGGGCAGCAGCTAAACACTTTTTAGCCACCTACTGTTTAAGTTTATGTGGGGGGAACTGAAGCAGTTATCTATGCTCTCTTCAAAGCCACCAGACTATGATAAGGCTTTTTTTTTTCATTTTAACTTTGCAGAACACGGGAGTTGCTGGTGTGCCTCAATCGGTTTGGTAGTTAGTTTCTAACCCTTTTAAAATACCAGAGTCACACACAAAGAACAAAGCTTGATTCATACCTGGATGCTCATATTCAAATTTAACATATATTAATTCATATGAAACTGATTGTCCATAAGTTTCTGTATACTTTGCAAACGTTCAAGGGGCACTCCGCTGATTTTACATCTAAAAGACAATTACAGGAAGTACTACACAGGTATAATCTCTGCTCTGGCTTTAAAGGAGCTTTGACAAGCCTGAAAAACATTAAGTTACTCAAGTAATGTCAGCTTGAGCTTGAAGACTACAAAGTTAGAACAGTAAGGAAAGTGTAGAATCCAGTGTTTATGGAGCTTGACCTGTGCTAGAGACTAAAAACCTGAATATTAATAATTTTTAAAGCTTTGAGTTTACTCTTAGCATTCTAACATGCGTGTTAGCATAGTCATTTGACTGGGCTCTTGTGGAGTATTGTGAACTTTTGAGGCGCTAATGTACCTAGATAGTTTTAGTGTTACTTCACTGCTATGTGCTAATGGACAAAGCAGTGATTTATTAAAGTTCTTGCAGACAAGCAGAAAAAATAACCTGCAGATTATTATTCATAGAACAGTAATACTACAATAAGAGACTGTAGACTACAGCATATTGGGATACTGTGAGACAGACATTTAGCACACAAATATAAAACATGTTCAACCACAATGTGCAATACACGTGCACCCCAGAGTTTCTGTTAAGCTGGGGTCTGGGTCCTAAAAAAAGATGCTAAACTTAAAAGAAATCTATGTGTCTGGTATTAATGGTTTCAGACATCACATCCCATCGTCTTCCTTTAGTCTATTTACTCAATGTGTTTCTTCTCTCATTCTCTGCCGGCATTCAATTTTGCTTTCATTTTCGGGTTTGTGTGTTGATGGGGACTTGAGTCCTTTGCTTTCAGCAGAGAGCAGGAAACAAGAGCCATCATTGTGTGCCTAACCACAGTGCAGCACAGCTTTGATCCACAGACGCTGGAGTTCTAGCCAACAGCTGCTGTTCTCTGTCTTCAATTTTAAGACGGTTAAAGTCTCTCTCTCCTTTATGACCAGTTTCCCAGGCTGGTCATTAAGGTTGGGTATCAGGACTTAGATTTGCGTTGGGCCAGTTTCAGATTCATAAGTTTACTACATCTCTGTCTACCTTGCTGGGTTGCATGTAACAGTGCATTTGTGTTTAGAACTTAGTGAACTGGAGCTACATGTAGTAAGAGTGTGGCTGGACTTTGAAAACAAATCTTCATGTCACAAGTAAAGATCATTGACATACACAGAATGAATAGAAATGGTTTGATAATTCTAAAGAAGGCATTTCTCTCAGAGTTTGCAAAACAATTGAGGTTAAACAATTACATAGCACCTGATGGAATACAAAGTCATTGTTCTGCCAATAACAGTTAAGTCTCAACGCTTTGAGTTTTAAATCCTGAACAGGTCATTATGTGCTCCTCACTAAATGTAATAGCAATTCAAATGCTAACAAGTGAATTATATCCAGACATAAAATATAATCCACTGTCTCAATAACGTTCGAATTGTGATTCTTTGATGCTCTGAGGATCAGCTATCTGACCTGGTAGTGTTTCATTTTGTACACACAGGAGCGTGTGCGTACAAACATGCTGTATAGTAGAGCAAACCTCTGTCACTCTATACTTCTTCACTTTAAAGTGATTTAGTACTGCACATCCATGAAGTTCTCAAAAGAGGATGTATTCTAAAAAGAATAGTCAAAATCAAAGCAGCAGAGTTCAAGATATCCTGATGTTTAATCCCTAATAAGGCTCAGGCTCCCAAGAAGCTGGATCCTACATCTACCATAATACCTGATGACAGTGTTGTAGTCAGGACCACCTAAATCGAGACCAAGTCATCACCAAGACTAGTGTATCGAGACCGAAAACAAGACCAAGACTTTGAGGTAGTAAGTCAGTAAAGTAAATTTGAAGCAGGAAGTTTTACATCCCATCACAGTAATGATGTAAACACATGAATCAGTCAATGCACAGGCAATTTAGTGATATCCCTGCAGTTGTGGTCTTGAAAAAAAATCCTGAGTCCTCTTTATCTCTGACCGAGACAAGACTGAGTAAAAATGCTGCCGATTCTGAGACGAGACCGAGACCGATCTCGAGTACTACAACACTGCCTGATACATCTTCAGGGGTTATTTTTTAGACTTTTCAAAGCTTGTCCAAGCTACAGAAGAACTTACATGTGTTTTCACAGGCTTTGTAGTGTTCACTATTAGGGCTGCACGATTAATCTAACTGAATCACGATGTCACTTTGTGCATTTACATAACCGCAAAAATTGTGCCATTTAATTAAACAAAAAGCAATGTGCTGTGCGCATGACACTCTAGTCTCTGTGTGCACTGCAGTCTCCGCGTTGTTACACCCTTCACTTGACCGACAGTATTAACAGATGAAGCCACGGTGTCTTAAGAAGCTTGGTGTTTTTTTGTTTCCTGTTAACTCCCTTTACATCTCTTTCCCTCTCGCTTTTTCCTCACACAGCTGCCACACTAAGTCCGACACCGCTCACGGTTGCTCTTCACACTTTCTTCACCACTCACACACTGACGTCACTTACTCAACGCACCTACCGTCCTCCCTCTCTCTAATGCCTGATTTATTGTTTAGTGTTGAATCTACGACGAATCTGCCCTCTGAATTACGCCACCCCATGGATGTATTAAGCACTATACCCTCGTAACAACGTCCACAAAAGATGATCAGTCAGTCTGTTTAGGTAGTATATGCGTATGGTCACGTGACTATCAGAAGTGTAGAGGGGTTCAGAGCATGCAGACTTTAAGAAGAGGGTGTACAAAGTATATTTTGTAACTTAATCACTAGTTATTATATTACACCCATCTTAAATGTAATTGTTTATAAGGACATGCAAAATATATTTTAATAAGTATTTGTATTCTCTTTTATTTATTCTATTTGTAATTTGTACTGTTGATCGAAGCAAAAATGTCTATTTTGAAAAGATGTTTTTATGTTATTTAATTTGATAAAATATGAAGTTAAAAAAAGAAAAGAATTGCCCGTTTTTTTTGTTTATGTATTTCTTTTTATGCTCGTTTAACTTTGTGGGCCCTATCTGGCAGCGCAAAGCCCGACGCAAGTGTCTTTGCTAATTTAAAGTGTCCATATTATGAAAAAAATCCCTTTTTTCTAGGATTTGGGGTGTTCTTTTGTGTCTCTGGTGCTTCCACACGCATACAAACTTTGAAAAAAAAACATCCATGCTGTTTTGAGTGAGATACGGTTTCTGAATGTGTCCTGCCTTCAGTCTCTGGGTGAGCTGTTCAAAATCTGCACGATCTGATACAATGTCAAATTACAATTATGAACCTGAAAATGAGCATAATATGGCCACTTTAAGACCGACGCAGTTGTCAATTTCCCGTCCAGCGCCCACGTTGTTTAAATAGCAAATGCACCTGCGCCCTTCTTTGCACCCGTGGGCGTGCTGGTCTTACAGGGAGGTGTGTTCAGTTGCATTCTTGGCGTATTGCTATCTTGAGGCAGCGGGAAGTGATCGCGCCATTGACCAACAAAAACCTGGTCTAAAGTCAATAACGCAGCATTTCATTGTTATTTTAACAGTGCATTAGTAAAATGCGCCTAGGCTCGTGCACAGCATGCACACACTATGCTTGTTACACACACAGGGATGCGCAGCAGCACACAAACATGCAGAAGATTAAAAATAATGCAATGCAAACAATGCACCAAGGTACAAACACGCCTGGCTTTTAAAGGGAATGGGAGATGACATTCTGATTGGTTTATTGCATGTTACGCCCAAAACACACCTATGAATAAATAAAGACACTAAGTACAACCCTTTTGAACCATGCGCCTGGCGCACGGACCCTTTTTCCCGCCGTTTAACTAGCAAAAGTGGACACGCCCTAAACGCACCTGCACCAGGCACTTCACGCTGTGCGTGTAAATCGTTAAAGTGAGGCCCTGTATGTTGAAGTTGAGAAATACACATTTCAAAATTTTAGTATTTTGTGAATTTTCCTTGATAATCAAGCAAGTAGACTAATAGTACCATTATATCGTAATCGCAGTATTGTAAATGGCAGCATGACTTTTTTTCCAAATCGTGTAGCCCTATTCCCCATGGCTAGTAAACTCACCATTATGTCTAAAATCTGTGGTGCCCATTGTAATGCAGCGCCTTCATAGCAATCATTTTCAACACCGCAAAAATGTGTATTTCTCCCTTGTTGCAGCCAACGCTCATTCCCTTAGGCAACCATCTCTTGATCTCAAGTGACTTCCTCAACAATTAGTATAATTATTAACTATAATTAGTATAGTTCATATAGTTAGTATACATTAGTATATACATATATATAACTATATAGTTAATATATATATAATTAGTAATTATTAACTAACCAGCTGTCAGCAGCCACCAGTCGACATCTAATCTGCATGTTAGACAGCCATGTTGTCAGATTTCGCTGGATGTTTTCTGGAAGAGAAAAAATAAAAAGTTGTCTGAGTTAATCTCAGTGCAGATGGTGAATGGAATCCCAGGTTGTATAGGTAACATGGTTTTAGTCATCAAACATTAGAGCAGTAGAATTCAAACACTCTCTTATGCTTTTTCCAGGAAATGCTAATACGCTGATAATGTTAATATTGGTTAAGGGCTTCTTGTTTTAATTCTAGTACGGCTGCTCTTCCTTATTGGCAAACTTCTATTTTACCATGTAAGCATTGCCCCTTTCCATAGAAGGCATGATGAGGATGTTTCTAAAACATTTTCTGCTTGTGGGATTAGCCATGCTGTCTCTGGTTGGTATATCATTCCCTCCAAAGTCAGAGCAGGAAGGTGGAAGCACAGAGACATAGAGACATACAGTACCAGCTGAGAGAGAGAGAGAGAGAGAGAGATGAAGGTAAGGTAATTAAAATTTCCCAAGCATCAGCGGATAGCGCTCTGGGCTAAAATGATCCGTGGAGACCTCGCAGAAGCCTAAACACTTCTTCACTGAAAAAGAATATAGAAGAACATGATGAAACTATGAAACTTAAAGAGGATGAACAGACTTCACTGTTGAAAATCATCTAAAGTCCAAAAAACATCATCAGAAAGTTTCCTAAAAACATGTTGAAATGTTACCCTGGAAAAAGACCCAGAGATATCAGACATAGTAATATCCACACAAAGTGTAAGTCACACTGAATCTTAAAATATGTGTATCGTGTGTTTGCGTTCAGATTGAGAATTAAGACTCCAAGAATGAGTGTGATTTATGACACTAATTGCAGCAGTTGAGCACTAAGAGTTGAAAGTATCTTAATTGCCTCATGTCTCTCATTTCACGCCTCCCTATCAACTGTCCTGTGTCTCATAGTTTGCCATCTTCTGAACTAAATTATTGTGGATATGTTTAATTTAATATAGGTTTCAAGTACACGCCATGTTGAAAGTGGGGGGGACAAAAGAACCACGACAATGGATCCATGTATCTCTGCCTTCAAGTCAAACAAAATAACAATTCCTTTCTGTTTCCTCTTATCAGAAAACCAGGTTTTTAAATACACATTTTAGTCTGTTGCAGCCTGGGTATAAAGCAAAGTCAACTTAATCTGTCATTTTTTTTTTAGATGAAAATGTTGGAACGGGCCAATTGCTAGGCATGTGATATTGCTGCTTGCAGCTTTCTAGAGAACCGCTCATACAAATAACTTCACACTCGACACTGTGCTTCCTTTGGTCCGGAGCAATACACCTGCCGTGACATAGTTGCATCTCGCACGCACGCACGTACACACACACAAGTTGCGGCTACTCATGGTCAGAAACACTGATGAAATAAACCCTGATTCACGGGAAAAAAACACCAAGAGCAGACTTTAGGAGACCATTAGGCAAGGTAGGCAACTGCCTGGGGGCCCGAGATTTAAGGGCCCCAAACAGCTATAGATTTATTATGATGTTTAGATATGAAACGTATTGAATATGTTACTATATTAACTCATTGTACCCTGAAATAACTAACAGAAGGCCCCCAAAGCACTGAATAAATAAGCGACTCAACTTACTTCTACTTCAGAAGAAAACATTGTACGACAACATTTGGCTGACAGAAAAGTTACTTGTCACATTGCAGATTCAGATTTTACTCATAAAATATCACAATTAAAATGTGATGCATCCATGCATTCATTAAACTATCCAGCATTACATTAGACGTAAAAGCTCCACCTTGAACAGACGTTTAGTAAATTTAAGCACATTGTGCTGATAATGCCTCTTTTTCAATAATTTGACTGCAGAACAGAGTCACGGCTTCTTATGGTCAGAAACACTTTTATTTCGCCGCATTAGTCGCATGCTTTGACTTAACCACCGCGGTTATAAAGTCATCCACGTTAAAGCATGGATTTAATTAGCCTAGGTATTTTGCCAACATAATTAGTGTTAGAAGTTAGTAAACTTATCTGCTATCTTATCTGATATCTGCTCGTGTTCTTTGACTCCAGGGAAATGAAGAAGTTTGGTTGTAACGTTTGTATATCATGCATCTGTGGTCAGAAACACATACGGTGAAATACACTTAGTGGAGGTATTAATTTCCAAATGAACTGTGTATTAGTCACAGGGAGCCCACTGCAGACGACATGCTTTCAGTCTGAAGAGCCTTGTTTATTCAAAGTTTATTAATACTTCTCGAGATGTGCGACGGACAGACAGACATTCCTTTCTTTATACTTAGATAAATAATGAACCACAAATGAATGCCTCAGCAAAAAGAATTAAAATCCATATCACCTCACCCCAGCTTGATCTGTCATCTGACATTTCAGCTTGACTCCAGGCTGTGTGTTTGGTTTTGGCCCGGAGCTCATCTATTTTACCAGTCGTGTCCCATGAGTCCTGACGTCGAGGTCTCGCTTTCCCATCTACCATAATCTGTGATGAATGATTCAGCAGAGTTTAGTTTATCCGAAGGTGACCCCGACTATCAGTTTCTGCTATCAGCCTGTCAACTGAGGGGATCATTTATCAGTCTCCATGCTGGCAGCAAAAGAGATTTTTCTTCCAGTGAGGTTTTTGTGCATTATTCCTGTTCAACAGAATTCTCAAGATGGTGTTTTGATGGGAATATTTCAGCTTTTTGCTCATGTCAAAATAAAACTAAACCGGGCCCTGTGGTTACTGATAGGGCCAGTTTACATTGCTCAAACATGATTCCAGCCTTGAGCAAAGATACGTTGCAATTGTCCTGATAGAATGTACTAAGCTGTTGCTACTTAGTTGTGCAAATGAATGAGGTCATGGTTGTAGCCAGGATTTTAACAGTAGAGGTCATGAGTCAAAGTTGTCCCCGTCTCCTGACACCAAGAAGATAAGTCTCTAAAAAAATTTTATTGTTTGGATTCCTCATTCTTTTTTATTCAGTTTAGCTGTTCAATAATATTAACCTTCACCATGGAGGTTATGTTTTCTGTTGGGTTTGTCCGTGTGTTGGTTTGTCTGTCTGTCAGCAGGACTACGACAAGATAGGGTGTTTGTGCTACATTCATGCGGTGTTGGAATAATTGGAAAGATTAATTCCCGACTGGGAAGATTCACACTGCATTAACATTGTGAGATAGGGCATCCCTTGGCAGAGGTCTGCACTCTCCGAGTTCCCTTATAGTTAGCAGTGTTTCCGTTGTATCACATTCTGCATTTGCTGGACCCCCTGCTTCAGAATTTTAGGAAATGTCATGATGTCGCAATGACACGACTCAGTGGAGTTGTCCGCTCCCCTGAACTCAAACGAAAGGTCGTCCTTCTTTTCTCCTCCTCTTTGAGGGTGAGCAACTGGAACAGGGACAGGAAGTCAATCACTCGCAAAGTCTTTAGTTAAATTAGCATGGGGATGGGGAGCGCAGAGCTGCTGCGTCTAGACGTGCTGCCGTCTTGTTGTTCCTGTCATAATTTTTAATGCTCACATTAAGCATCAATGATAGATGAGGGTGATATTTCATCTGAATCTGGGCAAAGCCAATAACTCAACGGGCCTATTGATATATTTTGGCGCTTTTCCATTACATGGTAGCTATTCGACTCGCCTTGACTCTACTCGCCTTTTTTGGTTTTCTTTACCTGGTACCTGCTAACAGGCGTGGAGCCTCCACAGAACTGTAAAACAAGCTTAAGTGGCCTGATTTTTATACTTGTGCGCTGGTGTGTGCGTCGAGATGACATATAAGACAACCAGCCACGCTGAGGCGGTACTAAAATGTGCAACGGAAAACGGACGCGAGTCAAGCAGGTACCGTTGTGCAATACTATATCTAGGGGTTCAAGATATATTGACTCAATATCGTTATCGCAATATACTGTATCAAAAGTGTCTCAATAAGTATGCAATATTTAGTTTATTTGTGGAGCGCTGCGTCCCGTCCGTTGGTTGTGTGGCTTAGTTGTGTTTGATTTAGAGCTTGAAACGCTATAATGATCCTGTTTCGTTGGCCAGTTACCGTGCCACTTACCGTGCACGGCAGCGCACGGGTCCGCTACGTGATGAACCCTATGGAGCGTACCATGTGTGTGCATATTTCAACAGAGTGACAGTGTAAGTGAAGAAATTGATAGAGACAACAAAACGGAACAAATCAGAGAAGAGAAAGAAAAGTTGTGTCCTGTTCTCTTTATTTATTTATTTTATACTGTCCAACCAGTAAAACATGTCCTGTTCTGTAGACATGGTCCTTATTTATTCCTGTTGGACCAGTCCAATATGACTGTCTGTTGAAATAAACCTCTATTTTGATGTGTTTTCCCATAACTTTTGTAATTTTACATATGTTTAAAAATATCGAAATTAATATCGATATCGCAATATTCATAATCGATATTGCAATATCACATTTTGTCAATATCGTGCAACCCTACCCCAAGAGAGGGCGTAGCCCCAGGTGGTTGCTAAGCAGTCCCCATCTGAGAATGAACGATCAAATAGTACTTAAGGTGTGGACACACAGAGCCGACGGCCAAACGTCGGCAGAAAAGGCAGTTGGGCTGCAATTGGTCAAAAAAGTGCCTCGGAACACACCAAAGCAACGAGACGTAATACGTCTCCATAACAGCAGGCGGCGCTAATCTGTATTGTCGCCCAAAAATGAAAACCGGCAACTGATTGGACGAACGCGTCACGTGGGTCTTGTTTCTCCGGAAATTCAAAGACAGACTGTCATGGCGGTCTCATATTGTACTAAAATAGTTCACCGAAACGTGTTTCTGAAAACATTTTAAGCGAGAAATAGGCCGTGCAGTTGCTGAATCTGTCTTCATTTCAGATTGACAAAGGTCAGTTTAAAAGATTTTCGTCAGATTTTGAGACTCTAGTCACGCTCATCCCGCTCCCCGTTTCCTGGTTAGCACTCTACCAATCAGATGGGTCATTTGAGTCTGACTGCTGGCAGTGCCCCCCCCGCCAATTATACATGTCAAATCGGCCAAAATGAAGGACGACGGCCTCTCGGATGGACGACGGCACGGAACACACTGAACAGACTCGAGTCACTGACCTCGCCAGACTGTCCAACGGCTGATTATCGGCTCTGTGTGTCCACACCTTTAAATGCATTCTATCACTGTTTGCACCATTTCTAAATGACACAAATCAGGTCATACAATATATCAGAAAATAGATTTTAACAAAATTATGCATCTAGTGGACATTGTAGTTCTGCATATTCCAGCTTTCAAACATGCACTGATGGAGAAGCACAAAGCAAGGGGAGGTGATATATTTGTCCCTGACTGGCTCAGAGGGGGAATTCAACATTCTTTTGGGAAAACATGTTTACTGCTGCCTTATTGTCTCTTTATAAAGCAGTGTGCATTGAAAAAATACAAAAGAAATACAACGAACAAATGGTGTAAAACAATATCGCTCAGAATTCAAAAAATATTTAAAAACCTGTGTGAGATGGATATCCACACTTACTAATTTCAGTGTACAGCCTGCCCAGCATACACACTGCATTTCATACACCTCTGACCTTTTTAATTAACTGCAACACCGCCTCGTCCCGAAATGCAAAACAGCATGGTGCTCTGCTGCCGGCGTGTTTGACAGCGACTCGGCTGCAGACAGCGGACTCCATCCATCTCCTCCAGGGGCCTCGCAGCCGCGTTATCTTGCATCATTGATCTGTTTCACTGCTGCTGCTGTTTACGATCAGTGCAATCCCTCACACGCACAGACGCAAGCGCACGAACGCATGACAGTGTCAGTACTGTAATTTGATTGGTTCAATATCAATATTGGTTATCTTCACAAAGGTATTGTGTGTGTATATTATTCACTCAGGCAACAACCATGTGTAAATGTAGCTCCTTTATTTTATTTATATATATATACATGTGTATGTGTGTATATGTGTTTGTTAGTATGTTTGGCAGTCTTAAGCCCATGTACATGCTTGTGTATGCATGCATAGGTTTTTGCCATAAGGAGATGTAAAGTGTCTGTGTGTGTCTGTATATATCCGTGACATGTATTCATATAGATTCAGTGGGTGTGAGTTTGAAAAGTGTGTGTCTTGGAGGACTGACAGGAGAGCTAGGACTGAATTTAAATGCAGGTCATTGTGCAACTTGAAGATTCAGGATTTGTCTCTCTGCCGCTCTGTGCTCAGGATGGAAATCTCTCCAGCATGCCACGCATACCGATAAAATCTTATAACCCCCTCCCTCCCACTGCGATCGAAGCCCGACAGCTCCAGGGGGACCGGCGGTGCGACCGGCAGCCGTGGCAGGTGATCCTGCAAAGCGACATTTCCCACACTGTGATGGGTTTCAGAGGCTTTGGACTCAAATTGTTTTGTCCATTCGCACAGGGCCAAAATTGACAAGGACACTGGGATAATTGGATTGATGTTGGAATGTGTGTGGCCATCAGCTTCTTATTTAATTCCTCTGGCTCACTCATTAGACATGGAAGCAGGTCTTTAATTATTTTCAGCGCCGGCTAATTAAGGATGGAAGTATGGTGTGAATGAAAATAAATGAAAGGTGGGCATCAGCTTGCGCTTGTTGATGGCATCATACATTTTCCATTTCAAAAGAAGAACTGGGAGGTAATTTTTTTAATTGCAAAGTTAAAAGAAATATGGTAATATGTTTTTGCTACAGGGTACATACTGTAATACAGGTTGAGAGAGACTGAAAGGATAGGCACTGCAATGTTTAAGTATTGCTCTTCTGCACAGTTTGGGGAATCACAAGATAGATGACCAAAACATCTATGCAAAATTGATGCAGCAGAGGGCAAGATATCATTAAATTTGCTCCCTAATATGGGTCAAGCTCCAAAAACACCTACATTTCCCATCATGCAACCACAAAACATTTTTTGTTGACCCTTCCTCTCATTTTCACCTTTTAAACTCTGTTTCTCCAGTTTGTAACAAAATGTAGCCTTCAAGCCCAAACACAGTTAACCCTGATGACATCATCCCTTCTTCTTTCTGTTATTTGAGTGTGACCGCTGGGGTGTTATTGATCAGCCCCTTCTGTTATTTTCCTCTCATTTTTGTATATTTCTGAAGTATATTCATAAAGGCCCTGAATAAGGCGGAATTGACATTAAAAGGATAATGTGTTGATGGATATCAGTTATTTTGAGAAAATCTGAAATATGGAGATTACATGTGACAAATAAAAAAAATGTTATATCTAATTTCCCGCAGAAATTAGACATTGGCTCCAAAAAGAAGTCTGATTGAGAAAATGACCCTACTTCTCACTTGAATTATTACCTCAGTAAACACTTTTTAATGAGTGTATGGTCTCAATAGCTAGTTTTAAGTCTTCTTCAATAAAGCATGATGTTCATTTTGTAAATGATTGTCCCATTTAGAGTAAAATAGATGATAAAGCAGGGCATGCTTTAGGGCGGGGCTACATGTCGTCATTCAATGCTGCGTTCCATTTACCTCGGAAGTTGGCAAACAGAGCTGGGAATGACATCACACCTGAGTTGATCAGGTTCCAGTACAAGTCGAAATGTTTGCGCTTGTCAGGTTAGCCTTTGTTAGCATAACCAGTTGATAGCAACGCATTAAGCTGTATTTTGTGCTTAAAAACAGCGTAGCAACATTTCCACAGATAGTAGTTGGACAGTACTGTGTGTACAACTGGTTTTATGAGAAATAAATAAGACAGAAGGGTAATAAACAGTATGTTACTTTTAAATATTAATTATATAACTTTCACTACTGTTGTTCTGGGTACTGTATGGTTCTCTGACTTTCCAAGTCGGAAATCCGACTTCAGGGGGCGTTCCATTTGAAATTTTCGACTTGGAACTCAGAAATTCCGTCTTCCGAGTACAAATGGAACGCACCATTAGATAGAGGCTTAGCAATGCGTATCCATGGCCCTGTGTACATTAAAATAGCCTTGTTATGGATGTTGTCCCTGATTCGTCTTAAAACTTTGACCCTCTCACTGTGTTTTCACTTTATCAGAGTTAATTGGAAACCTTTGGTTGCCTAAAAATGTCTTGTTCAGCTTTCGGTAGCACCTTTCCAACTAAGGCTAGCTAGCACTAGCGTTCGCTTTTAACTTGTGCCATTGAAACCATACACGACACTGGCTAACCCGTGTCATCCTTCCCAGCTCCGCTCTCTTGTCCAAATATGGTCACTCCTGGCTCCAAAATACCAAGATCTTGGCAAGTGCCTGGCTTCAAAACAGCAGTCCCCAAACCAATAGGTGACATCACTGATGCTACATTATTAAAGAAACAGCAATTACTTTATTGCATTTTATGTTTAAGAGTGTCAGGCTTTAGTTTAGTATAGTCCTATCTACATTCTTGCGTGTGTTTCACAGTGACATTGTGATCCCAGATTTGAGAAAGCTCCACTGCTCCTTTTTTTTACAAACACAAAGACACCCAGCTGCAGACACTCTTCCCCCCTCTACTCCACAGTGGATAAATCCCCCACTGACTGACACTTCTAAATGTGATATTCACATCTGCTAAGAGTAGGCTAATCCTCTGAACAGTATCTTTAAAATCTCTTCCCTGTAGCCATGCCTTAATTCAATCTGCTGTTTATAACAAAACCCCTTTGCATTGGGCCCCCAATTTAGGCAGCTTAGCTGGCTCGTGGCGAGCAAATTACCACCCATGGTCTAAATGGATTTTAATTTGTGACTGTGCCACAGTTTGTATACTTTAACCCCCAATTGCCTCCGCTGATTCATAGTTGTGTGTTTTGACCCAACAGTCACCTGAGCTGCTTTATTTTCCATTTCCTACGGATGACTCCAAAAGTGTAATTTATCTGAGGTCAGTCTGGCAACATGAGGGCGAACGCTGCTGAGTGCTCCCCACAGGTGTGTGTACACAGGCCATTATTTCTTAGGTTGAAACGGCATCCCATTTTTCACTAAGGGTAGTCAATTTTCTGGACCTGTAATCATTTAAGGTGATGGCAGTTGTACTTCTCTAACTGAATTTAACAGACTGCAGTCATTTAAAATGCAGCTTACCATTTGCCCAGGTGCTGTTGACAAAGCTGCAAGTAGGAGTCTCATTCTCCTCTCAGTCAGTGTATCTGAACTCTTTCATCACACAGGCTGCTTTTGGAGACAGCTGGTCAGCAAGGGGCTTGTATGCGAGGTGTAATGTATGAAGAGAAAAAAGCCTAGCCTTATTAGCAGTGTTTTTTGATTTACAAGACAAATTCCACCATAATAGAAAAGTAGCACAACATGTAGGCTATTCATCTTCATAGTGCACGGTTTTGACAGCAAACATTAGAATTTACGTATCATTTGGAACAGGATCATTATTGTGAGCTGGCAGGCATGAGTGGAGCTGCAACTTCAGAACACTATCCCTAATTAAAATGTAACGACTTTACAAATAGCAAGTAAAATTGTTTCTACAAGTTTGTTAAGTTGTTTCACCTTGGATCATCTGCCATTTTTCAACTTTTTTTCCAGCTTTTTTCCAGATGTGGGTTACTCCTCCAGTTTCCTTGTGCATTGCGTTTTGGTCAACACAAAACTCAAATGTCACACTACTGTAGGGAAGAGTCAGATGATTTGAGCATGTGGGGAAGTTGAGCCTTGTTTCTAGGCAACCATAGACAAAATGATTCATGTGACCACACATTTTTGAAGAGTCACCACCCTGTGATGGAGAGAGGCCCATAGAAAAAGTAACTAAGTTCTAACTAAGTAACTTTAAGTTCAGAAAACTGTTTTTTTTTGCCATTCAAAGTGATTTATTTAATGTTCAAGGAGTCATGATTCTTGTGTCTAAATAATTGCAGACAAGTTTGAAAAAATCGTACATGTGTTCATGCTTTAGGACGTTACAACATGAGGCTATACTGTTAGAATGATGTTAGCTCTAAACTGTTAAAATGGCAGGGGTGGGGTATTTTGAGCAAGCTCGCATCTAAATGATTATTATTAAAGTATTATTTTACTGTAATTCTACATTGCATTCTTACATTTTATCACCGAAATGATGTGACTTTTTTAATTTTAGACCAAAAACCATCTTCCAAGCTGTATCAGGGAGGAAAAAGCAGGTTAGTCTAAGCGTGCATTTTAAAAGTAGGGACTATTATTAATTATTTTCCCAGAAAATGCATACCATCACCTTGTGGCTAGCATTAACTGACTAAATAAATCTAACCCTTCACTGGCACAATTTACCATGTGGCTGGACTTATCCTCTCCCTAGGCTCAGTTTACCTCTCATTGGGAGCAAGAGGAGATAAGAGATCACTTTTTTTTGGAAAAACGGGCTCAACTCAGCCCGCTGTCTCCTAGTGGACATAGCTCCTACTGTAGCTCCTGCTGGCAAAGTATGTGCTTTATTTTGTCATTTTCCTGCATAAACAGTTAGTGTACATAACCAAAATACAGTTTGATTTAAAAGGTGTAAAAGTACCCTGTGGAGTTTTCTTGTAAACAAAGTTATATTTACATTCAGTGTTTTCTCACCATAACACATTTTGTGTCTCATGAAACCTACCCTTTGTTGGAGCATTGCTTTATTTTTTGGCATCAGCTGTCGATCAATGGAAGAGCATTAAAACATTAGCGATGCGTTCACATCACTCATGTTCATGTGCATGTGCATTAGAGGATGGATACCCGAACCGAGGCCGGGTTCAGACAGATATTTAGAAATGATGTTCAGGTTCGGGTCGGGCTCGGTCACATCAGCGCGATAAGGCATTGAACATTTTAAATTTACAAAAGCTTATTATGTAGGTGCGCGCCTGTGTTAACGTGCGCTTGTTGCCCCGTGCGCGCTGATGTGCTCATCTGTTGACCTTTCCGAATGCCTTCCTACAGTTGCTTAATGAAAGTGGGCTTTCCACACAAAGAAACGTACATGTGTCATCAGTATGAGAAAAAAACTAGATTTTAACTGTGTCAGGGCTCGGACATAAATATCTTAATGCCTGTCGGGCTCAGGCCAGGTTCGGTTACTGCTCTGTCAGACGCGGGCTGGGCTCGGACAGAAAAATGCGGCCCGATCCGCATTCTAATGTGCATCCATGTGTTCCAGATACTAATAACACAGGTGTCCACTCAGACAAACATTGATGTATAGCGCCTATAGTGGTAGAAAACTATTAGCCATTTAGCCTTACTGACCTTCCACGAACAATCTGTGCTGGCTCCTTTATACACTGAGCCCTGAACATGGACATATAGTGTCCGTGTCAAAGGGTTGTCTATTGTCAAGAGACACAATTAAAAGTTTTGTTAAAGTTTCTTTCATTTAAAGTTTTTTAAATATGTATCAGTTACTTTTGGAAATCACATGAACCACCTTCACATAGCCTGGTTGACACCAGACCCTTCTCAGTTGTAACTGAGAGTGGGTCTGGGCAAGGTTCATTCACAGTCCATTTCCAAAGGGGCCGCTCAAATGCCTCTGGGCGCAATTGGATAGTCCTTCAACCAATCAGACCAACGATCCGGGTGGCGTAGCAGCGACAGCGGCATCAACGGGTTGCTGCGCTTCGGTGGCTGTCATGTAGAATGTAAACAAAAATTCTTGTCGTCATCGTGTAAAGCCCGCCTCGGTTGTGATTGGTGCCTCGATTTGGAAAAATTGGAAATGGGCTTGAATGGGCTCATGGCCAGACGGACTTGCAGAGCAAATCTCAAATTTGACGGAAGTTCGTCAGGGTTTTCCCAGGCTAACCTTCACATCCACCACACAGCACTTATTTAAAAATAATATACAGGTCACTTTTAAAGCTGTTTAAGTTTTTAATAAAACAAAATTATTACTTGTGTGTTAACTGCATGCCTCATTAATCAGAGCACACAAGTCCAAATTTCCTCCTAAGATACTGTATGATCAGTTGCTGACAAGCAATTTAGCATTAAGATTATTTCCATGTCTCCACATTGTGAGGTGAGATAAAGACACGTTGAAATTTGCCTGGAAAGCACTTCGTTGGGTCACGTGTGCTGGACATCAGTTCACTCTCCAGTAGACACAGAGGTCACACTGTCACCCATGAGTGGTACAGCGACTCTGTGCTGTCCTTTAGTGATGTTTTCTAAGCCAGCAGAGGATTTTCTGCTGATACCCTCTCCAGTGCACCATAGCTGGGAGCTTTGACGTCACACTGGCTGCGTGTGACCCCTGGGATAAACACTTATGGAAACACTCCCCTCAATGCACTCTTGTTGTAAAATAGCCTGAAGGTAGCCATGATACAGTAGTTTCATCCAGGCCTTTTTTTCCATCCCGTGACAGAACACAAGCCTGCTTTCAAGTCCAAATTTGATTGAGTAGAGATGTTAACACTGCTGAGAAATGGCATTCTGCCAAAGTGGGGAATACATTTGATATAGTTAAAGAAATATGAGCATCAATCAAATAATTACTTGAGAACCAACAGCTTTCTCATCGTCTTTGCTTTCAGGCTGAGGACAAGGTGCGTGCGTGCGTGCGTGGGTGGGTGTCTCTTTCATATATGCAGTAATAATTGTCTTTGATACATTATGGATTATTTATTAGATAAATAAATCTGCTGACTTGGCACAGCGTAACAACCAATGAGGATTTGCCATTTGGACAGAAGAGTGGATACAGAATGCTAAAAATAGATATTGTTAATAGAAATGCACCCAAGAAGTGCTGTTTGATGGCTGCATTTGGCTGTATTTAATGTGTTAAAAGAACCGCTTTTTTCCATCAAAACCACAAGGATGAATCCAGAAAGTTTCATTTTGCAAATTCTCTTTTATTTTGGCATATGTTGAAGGAATGTTGGCTTGTGTCAAGTTTGTTTCTCATACAATCATTGTTTTTGCATTTGCATTTTTAAGCATAACTAAATATAGCCGAAATAATAAAGACATTCAGCTAGTTGATTAACAAGCTTTGTAGCATTTCTCCTTATGCAGCAGAGTATTTTAATAATTTTTTGAGGACAGTTATGAGATTCTTCCTTGATTACTTTTCTCCAAGTTCAGTTCAAGTGGGCAATCTAGCAAGGCTAACAAAAACTAGTCTATCAGCAGTATTAACCCAGGAGACAGCTGTTTGTGTCCCATGTGAAACCAAAAGTCAACTTATTTTAACATAATTTACTTAAAAGACGTAGTACTTATTTTAACCCAAACCACGATCTTTTCCCAAACATAACCAAGTACTTTAGTTGTGTAACCCTAACTAAGTACTTTTGTTACCGAAACCTAACCAAGAAGTTTTGTTTCAATTCACAACGTTAACCTTAGAATAATCCAGGACAAAATATGCTGTCCCTCGAAACGTGATCGAGAATGCAGTTTAGTTGGGAACGTCATTTTTTTAGGAGACAGGGTTGAAATAACTATGATACTATTTGTATACTATATACTGACATTTGCAAATGAATAGTCAGCACTTAACATATTTATTATACACATAATTGATTATGCAGATTTAACAGATGGGTAATTTTATATTAATATCTAGGGGCTCCATAAAAACTGAGGATGCTAATTTTAGTAAGTGCCATGTTTCCTCCCTACAAAGCGTTAATTTGTTGCTGCTTCTAAAAAGTGTCCCTACTGTACCCATTCACCTCCCCTCAATCATGGCACTGTATTCTCTTCCAAAAGACTGACAGCGCTGACAGCTTGTTGGTTGATCCCTCCAAGACGTCTCTGAGGACGTGGCTTAATTATAACCTCTTTTGATCCGCAAACTCTGGCAGAGTCTGGCTCTCTGTGGAAGAACAGTCATCCATCTCCCTTGCCCACGGTTAGATGCTCATTTGCAATCCAGATGTAGAATTACAAATGTATAAACAGCATAGGAGAGGTCCTGGACAGCATTACTGTAGTAAGTTACTACAGATAATGCTACAGTATAGAGACAAACTAATGTAGACACCGCATAGAAGAGGACCTAAGGAACAAACCAACAGCTTTAGTCATATTTGGTTGAATACTAAGTACGGCATGTGCCATCTGTGGAAGGGACAAGAAACATGAGTGGTCAGACAAACATGTCCATGCAGAACTATGGCAAGAATGGCCAAACGTTTAAAGGTAAGATCGAAGTTGTAATAATGCCTTTAATGGTGTTTTGAAAAGCTGCCCACAGTGAGGGGCTTCCTCTATGTGTTGTCAGCTTGCTTGCTTGTTGCCATTATGATATTTAAATTGTAAGAACTTTTTTCTTGAACTTTAAAATATTTACAAAGATACAGAGACATGCGTAACAGTCTCACCCCCTTTACGGAAAAAAGGGAGGTATAGGAACAAAACACATAAGCTTGATCCACTATTATTGTTCCACACTCCAACGTGAGTAAAGAGGCTGTGGTAGTTTTATTTTTCTATGGGTTTAAAAAAAAACAACTGATGAGGTTATTTAAACAAAAATCTCAGGCAGTTGGTGGCACCAGGCTGACTAATGACGGCACCAGTGGAGGGGGGGGCTGCTGCAGATAATTCACTTTCCTCCATCTCAGTCACGGCTTTGCTTTCCGAGTTTGGGGCCCTTACCTTTCGCCCGTGCCCTGCCGTCTTCCAGAGACATGTTAGCGTCACCGATGTGTGAAATTGTAAAATCGCTAATGACATTTCCTTGCATAATGGCGTCCCTTGAAATGATGCTTACAGCTGCTGGTGCTTTGATTGAGGAGTACAGTGTATGCGTGTGTATGTGTGTGTGTCAGTGTGTGTGTGTGTGTGTGTGTTGGAGGGGCATGCCTGAGGACACACGTCCCCATTTTTCAATTTCTGAAACCCAGACTGCCAAATGTGCGAAATGCAGGTTATAAATTTAATTGGATGGATAACTGTGCCCGTTTTTAATGCCACCTTTTGCCATGTCCTTGACTTTTTCTTTTCCTCATCTGTCTGTCTGTCTGTCTGTCTGTGTCTCTCTCCATCTCCAGCTCAGTGGCTATTTACTTAAAGGAGCAGTGTGTAGGATTTAGTGGCATCTAGCGTTAAGTTTGCAGATTGCAACCACCTGAATACCCCTCCCATTCCAAGCATGTACGAGCAGTGCCATGAAGTTGCTGTTATCCTGCTGTGCTTTCTAATGCCAGGTCAACACAGTAACTTTAGCTAATAGCATTAGCTTACCTCCGCTCTGTCTGCAGCTCTCCATCCTTAAAACAGCTGGATGTAGTTATCCCCGCTAACAATGATTACTCCAGACCCGATGGTCTACAAGGCGCAGTGTATGGACCAGAGTGTTAGGATTCATTTGTAGCTATATGCTTGCACAACTAGCCACATATTCATCTTGTCTGTATCCAAAGCTAACGTCTATAAAAGCTGCTCGAAGTGTAGCTCAACATTTTGTTTGCATAATTCAAAATTCCAAGTCATTGATCCCCTTGGACGGGGGAAGACTGAGGGGACGTGACGGGGATTAACCTCAATTTCGTCACAAAACAAGACATTTAAATAACATAACGTTGTGTTAAACAAGAAATAAATGCATTCAAACTTGTCAAAATTATGATCCAAACACATGACAAATGCATTGAAGCTATAGGACCTTCAGTTTTCATCCCCCAGAAAGAGGTGAAGCCTTGACGTTTGGCGAAGTAACCGTGTGCCGGTCTGGGTCTCTGAGTCTCTGCAGGTTGCCTGGCAACCTCAGGGTGACAACAAGAACATAAATAGTTACTAAAATACCAAGGCTAGTTAAAGTAAATTGATCCAGCATGTCCGTGTAAAAACAAAAATGGTAATTTTTACATTTCTGTTTGTGTGCGGATTAAATAAACAAGAAACAATATGTTAATCCGAGTTTTTCATAAGAGGCGGCTTTTGGCTAGATGGCCGGACATTAGGGACTGTTCGTTATTTATTTAAGGGGCCACCGGAGGAGTTTTGGGACCTTTAGGCTAAAAAGACTTGACCCTCCCCGCACCAGTAATAATTTTTCTATGACCCTCCAAAATGATTTGAAAAAGTGACATGACCCTCCCCTTATGTGCTAGTTTGCGCTTAGCAAAGATGTACAGATACTATTTGATTTTTTACAGCCATGACATACATGACTTAACCTCTGCCTTCTCATCTTACACATCCCACTCCTCTGTTATGGTGTGGGGGCCATTTCAGTAGATTTACTCACTAACATTGTTGTGGAAACACAGTAATTGTATATTTTAGCACATAGGTAAAGCTGCCGAAGCTGAACATTATATTCCAAAACATATATGTTTATTTTTAAAGCAGATTTTAAATTACATTGTAACAATTGAACAATTCGCCCTTATGAAATCCAATCGCGGCACGGCTGTCTTGGAACGCAATAGACAGACGCTTAAATTCAACTAAAATGTAACGGTGAACAATCAGTGTTGGACCTCCAGTCTGTTGAGATGCCTCTCCAAACGCAGAAACGAAGCGCAGTCACACCATAAAACGTTAAGACACGTTGAGAAAAAAGATCCGTATTTTGCCGTAATCCAATGACACAAAAAAAAGTAATCCACAGCGATCAGTAGATCCACAGTCACGGTGTATCCAGCAAGGCCGATATGAGCTTCACATTCACCAGCCAGCTCCAAACAGGTGAACGAGGCCTCTCCACTTCGCCGTTTAAACAAAGTGGAATAAACATATAAAAGTCCAAATATACACAAAACCCGCAATCAATTAGTAAGCTGACATCACATGTTTATACATGGCATTTAGGAAACCTTTATTGCAACGTTGGCACGGTAAGATGTCCAGACTAGTGCAACAGTAACTTTCGTTTTTTGCGTCCTGCTGCTCCCATCGTCAGCCAGGTAATATTTTTTTTTACTAAAGCAGTATATGAAATCTGATGTATTACCTACCATCATTTAGTTGTTTTGTGTTATTTAAGACCAGACATGACCAGATATTTATAAAATTTCGTTTCAGCCACCAGGAAACTCATGGGTCAGACCCATCTGGTAGCGAAGGAGGGCAGAGACTAAGAGCTACATGGACCAAACAAGCCACTTTGAAATGTTGCCTTTTTCATGAATACAAAAGTTTTTTTCATAGCAAGTTGCTTCTCGCCCTATTGATGTAGGGTGCCTTGCATCCAGCTGAGCGGAGCCTACGTCATGAAAACGGAAAGCTTAACTGTCACTCACTGCTTGTTGGTTTGTATGTGCTTGTGTAATTCCCTAGATAATGATATTGTTAGCTAAGCACTAGTCTTTATCCTTGACGTTCCGCTTCTGGGATTGCTCCGGTGCCACAGGAAATTCCGCAAGGTGCATGTATTTTCCATTTCCTTCCACTTTCTTTGTGTTGGAATTTTAAATTTGGTGGATTTGTGAGGACTATGGTTAACTGCTCCTCAGATCTCTGCAGGGTAAATCCAGACAGCTAGCTAGACTATCTGTCCAATCTGAGTTTTCTCTCGCACAACTATTTTACAGCGACTCTGTGCGGAGTTTAGCACCGCCCATGACGATTCGGATTGGTTTAAAGAAATGCCATTAAATCAGAGCACATTTTCCTCCCATCCCCGAATGCTATGTGGAGTAGCCAGACCCTCCTTCAGCGCGCTTTGGAGGAGGGTCTGGCAAAGCGAGACTAGCTAAGCACCAACCTAGCGTAACTGCATTACTTAAATAAGAGGCTCGGCAGCTGTGGCGGTGTCACACGCCTGCCACAGGCTGCGGTACAGTGAGCAGTCGTTTGCAAAGCAAACAGTCCACTAGCTGTTTGGATTTTGATGCTTGTCTTTTTGTGGTGTTTCCGTTTACGTGCGCTTGTAGCATCCAAAAATGACGAAGGAAGAACCCTATTTCAGCAATTATTTCTCACATTTGATATACCAAGTAAAAACATTATATTTCACATTATATAAAATATAATAAATATTCTACTGTACTTTTTTTATTTAAAAAGGGAGCTCCAAAGTTAAAATATCATTGAATAAAATTTCATTCATAAAATTCATTAAAAAAAAACCTCTCTTGAAAGGTTAGCTGAAAGTTCTGATGGATTCCTGTTCCGGATAACTCTTGACTATGACCATATCAAATTCCATGTGATTTTTACGTTTGAAGTTTAAAGGGAAAGTCACCTTACTGTATATGATAGATCAAAGATTATTATTTGATGATATTAAACTTTGGAGCTCCCTTTTTTTTTTTTTATAAAAAAAAACAACAGTACAGTAGAATAACTTTTGTATTACTTTTTATTAACTATATAACAAATTAACATCCCATAACATAAACATCTTGTATTTTTACATTATCCGGGAAAAAGTCCCATGCTTTTATGTTGAGGAACTTTGAGATCATTAAAGCAAGAGCTAGCTGTAAGACAAATGACATGTAGAAATTGAGAAGACATCAGCACATAATTACACACTGTAAAGCGTGTATGCATCACAGCTCACACACTGCGTTCATTGTAGGCTAAACTGTATTTTGCAAAGTGTAAGTGAACAAAGGAACTAAAGAGCAGCACAGTCAACACCATAAAAAGACTAGAGGACTATTACAGTTTCATTCACTGACATGATTAAATACTGCTATTTCAGTCCCTGTGTGTGTGTGTGTGTGTGTGTGTGTGTGTGTGTGTGTGTGGTGTTTTCGGGGTCAGTATTGGCCTTGCCTCGGGCCATGTCAGCCAATGCTAGAGGAGCCTCTCTTCACACGAATAATAATTAGGATACTCAGTGCCAGTTCACAAAGAAACGGGCCATCTGGGTTCGATCCTTCCAGCCTTACACAGTCCCTGCTGTCCAGTGTGTGTCCGTCTGATGTGCCGCAGACTTTGACCATGAGGCAGATTCACGCTTTTTATAGACAGCAGAGCCTGTCTCCTGCCACAGTATATATATATATATATAAAATCTGTGAAGAGCTGTACATAAGCTGCATTGAAGAGGGTTGTTTGTCTCCTAAATGAAAAAGGTCACAGTGCACACACCAAAGTTATTTCAGTTCCACTTATACAAGTTAGTTATATTGTTGTGTATCATATTTAAGGACATACATTTTACATTTTTACGTTAATAGTGTCAGTGTAGTTTTCTGGGATACAGTATTGACCAAGACTATTTTTTGGACTTTCTTAAATTTCTTAGATTCAAATCTTAAATTCAAGCTTCTCACTGTCCCCAAAGGATGGAACATGTTTCTCTGGGCTTCACGATCGAGACGATAACGGATTGCAGTCAACCCTAACTGCAGTCAAACTCGTGTTTTGCATGTGCTGTTTCCTGTGAAGCCCTTATGTGTAGGTAGACAACCTGAATGCAATGCTGGAATGGCAGACTTCACCACTACCAAGCAATACTACTATATAGAGAGGTAATTCATTAATTTGAATACATTGAAAGGCTGCTGAACAAAAGCCCACCATAAAAAGTATCAAATATTGGTTTCAAATTCTTGAGTATGAATGATTTTGGAAGTGATTTTGAAAATGTTCATTCTGTTTTCAAGTTTTTTTAGATGAAGTATTATGACCACCAGCCTTCTTTTTCACTCCTTGACACCGTTCTTTAGAACATAAAAAAATGGACTGAGTGCTACCTGTGAAACATTTTGTCCATTTGTGACAGATCAGTGCAGCTGCACACTAATGATGCTGCTAATCTGTCTAATAGTGTACAATTATAAAACAAACAATCATCCTCAAAAACTGTAGTATAAAGGTGATCCCAATTACAGATGTAAGACTGGACTTTTTTTTCTCTTCGTGCCACACACTATATACTGTATACCAGATCTGTAAATCAGAGCATGCATAGAGGACAATACAATTAAACAAGAGGAAGAAGGTGTTAACTGTCTTATTAGAAAGCGTCAGATATCCACAAAGGGGCTGGAGCTCATCTTCTCCCGTTAAATAAATTCTCTCTGGATTCCCTCACCTTGTCAAGCTGCCTGCTGGCACAAGGACCAATACATAAACAGAGACTAAGCCTGTCTTCTGTATTCCTGCCATGTGTCTTCTCATTTAGCTCTTGTGAAGAGTACTCCCTGCTGAAAATCTTGACCTTCCCTCTCCAAAAGGTCTCAACTGCAGACGCTGGTTTGGAAATATTGAACTGCACCTCGGCTTCATTCATATTCAGACATGGACGTTAGGGTTGCACGATATTGGAAAAAACTGACATTGCAGTATTTGTTTTCCTGCAATATATATTGCAATATGAAAAAAGACTAATTTTTACAAGATGACATAAATAGCTCTATTTGGAAATAATAAGTCATTCTTGACTACTGGGGTGATTTTGTAGGGGAGTGCATCTACAAAGAAAATAAAAATGAAAAAGGAACTTTTCTAATGTGAACCATTCTTAGTTGAACTTTAATGCTTTACAAACATCAAAGCAAGTAAGCGCTGTGATTACTCTTCTGAAGTGATTTTGGAGAGGGACATCAGGAAGAAATACACTGGTTGATTGACATGACACCATTGTATTCATATACTGTAATACTATCAATCCAGACTTAAGTGAATGACATTCTGGGCCTTATCTTGCACCCGGCGCAGCGCAGCACAAAGCCCGACGCAAGTGTCTGTGCTAGTTTAAGACCGACGCAGTTGTCAATTTCCCATCCAGCGCCCACGTCGTTTAAATAGCAAATGCACCTGCAGCCATCTTTGCGCCCATGGGTGTGCTGGTCTTATAGGGAGGTGTGTTCAGTTGCATTCTTGGTGTATTGCTATCTTGAGGCAGCGGGAAGTGATCAACAAAATTGACCAACAAAAACCTGGTCTAAAGTCAATAACGCAGCATTTCATTGTTATTTTAACAGCGAATTTGTAAAATGTGCCTACGCTTATGCACAGCGCGCGCACACTATGCTTGTTACACACACAGGGAAGCGCAGCAGCACACAAACATGCAAAAGATTACAAATAAAAATATTACGGTGCAACGCCGCCATCATAATAGCACTGCACCAAGGTACAAACACGCCTGGCTTTTAAAGGGAATGGGAGACCAAACCAACTGGGGGTCCTCTACTTACATGATAACATTCCAAGCTGTCTGGTTCTTGTTAATATCATGATTTTGATATGTTTGATAATAGAGACCACAGAATCACATTTTAAAGGGCTTTAAAACACAATGTGGTTTCTCCATTACTGTCACATCACACAATAAATCTAATAACACTGCAACCCAAATATTGTAATTACTGTAAAGTTATTCCTGAAGTAGGCTTTTCTAATATATGTTGAACTTCACACATGTATTACAATTTGTAATGTATTTAGTCAGTTATGGGCTTTATTGTTTCTTTTGAGGCGTCTGAGAGAGTAGAGAAAGAAAAATCCTCTCTGTGCAAAGACCTTCAGAGTCACAGAGAGACTGAGGGTATGTTTAGACGGAAAGGGAAGAGAAAGATCTGAAGAGAAAACGCAAAAGCGGCGTTGCATTCTCACTTTTCTCGCGTTTAGACGAGCGTTATGGGGGGAAAATCTATGTGCATATGGTGATGCAAAAGTGTGTGAAATGCGATCCACCAAGTCCGCGCGCCTGCGTAGAGCTTTCCTTCTACTTGTCTCCCTCTCCTCCTAGTCCTCTCTCCCTCCCCTATCCAATTTTGTCTGGACAGATGAGGAGGTGGAGTTATTGCTCCAAACAATGCACACACAGGCGCACACACATGCGGCACACACACACACACACACACATACTCTCAGAGTGCGTTTTTACCCTTTAGACGGGAACGCGACGGTAGAGTGTTTGTAAGATTTCCACTCTGGAGGGTGGTTTCACTTTTTCACTTTTTTAAGCCCCAAAAATGCCGTCACCGTCTAAACGAAAAGCACATCTGATAAAATATTTTGTCGTTTTCACCTGCTAGCGTATTCGTGTAAACAGGGCCTGGGAGAAGGAAAATGAGATGCGGAGACAGAGGATGATGATATAGAGAATCATAAATATTACCTATGCATTAAAGGGTAGATGGAAGCTACTGCTCTAGACTGCAGGAAATATAATTAGGCCTATCTCCACAGCCCGACTGCTGCTGGACCTTGGTTATAAATTTGCCCTTAGTGTGTGGAAGTTCTTTTTCTTTTTTGTACCACGTTATTGGCCAGCACCTAGCAGAGCCTGCTGAGAGGCAGATACTTTAATACTGTAACAAAGCAGGAAGCAAAGTGCTGTTTAAATAAAGGTTAGGAGCAGTAAAGGCCACACAGGTTAGAAAACCCTGCAGCAGGCGTGAAAAAGGAAAAAGCTTTCTGTGGAAACGCTCTAGAGCAAGGGGGGGCAGGGGCGGCTGTGTGTGTGTGTGTGTGTGTGTGTGTGTGTGTGTGTGTGTGTGTGTGTGTGCCTCTCTCTGAAAAAGCATACACTATCAGCTAACCTTCAGTAGATAAATAAATATTTGAAAACCTAATTCTCTGTGAACATCTGCTGCCAAAAGCTCCAGTCTGTAAACTTGGCAAATGGAGATGAAAACATTTGAATGTGTCTTTTCTGGGGCGGTGCAGGTCTCTCTGAAGCCCCTCGTCTCTGATTGATAGAGGCGGCTGGTTCCCAGACCAATCAGGCAGTGGATAAAACTGGATCAATGTGACAGTGATGGTGTTTTATGATGCCAATAAGATGCTCCCTCTCTCTCTCTCTCTGCTACAAACGTGGACACTCAGAGATTCGGTAATGGACTGGGCTGGTGCTTGTAAAGCCAGAACATGCTCGCTCCTAAGGACTTCTAGTGTCTCTTTCTGGTTAGAGTGGAATTCAACCATTATGCTGCTTTTTGTGATTCTACATTGTGAGAATGGATTCCACACGCTGACCTAAAAATATAGCTCTTTTTCCTCCCTGCCTCATCTCTCAGATACATTATAAATAATGGATTGCCTTTATGCCTTGCTTGGCTTCCATCTCCTAAAGGCTTCAAGTGTGCGTAGTGTGTGTGAAGTGCTTTTTCGTGCACAGTCAATAAAACTATGCAGATTAACATTGTACTTTCTCTCTGTGATGCGAAAGTACATTAGCAACCTTGTGCGATGCAGACCATTGAACTGCTGAGCCTTAGTCTACAACTGTTCAGTCTACATTTTGGTAAGGTTGAATGGTCTATTTGCATGAATTCACACAATGAGGCTTCTGTTCCACAATGGAACAGAAGCCTCTCCTTTTAAGATTTAAGTATAGAAAGAAAGCATACCTTATATAATACTGTATATCTGTAGATGGATCAAACAGGTGTGTGTATAGGAACATTTCCCTTGGGATGAATAAAGTATCTATCTATCTATCAGTCTATCGGCTTTGTGAATTCTTCATATCATCAATAAAGGAAATATTTCGATTAGTTTTACTCAATGGTCTCAGATTCACACAGTTTCAAGTGTATCATCCATCTGCCGTCGGTGTCGCCGTTTCTCATTTCACCCGTTTCCGTGCAGATGTCTGGGTCAGAGCGTCCGTGGAGGACCGCACATTTTCCCGTCAAGTTTGCTTTTTATAAATCGCAATTGTTGCGTAGAGAGCGGCGTACATCTTCTTTTGTGCGTACGCCACGGTGATAAATGAGGCCCCTGGTCATCTGAAACTTGACTGCTACTTAGTATTGTATATTTTGATACACGATCAGAAAAGTAAAAATATGAACTTGGTAGCTTTATCCATTCACTTAATTAAAACTGAATGACGCTTGAGGATCCCACAGCGCTTGCATGTGTCATAGTCAGACATGTATAGTACTAGAGACCTATACTTGAGTAAAAGTACAAGTGCTCTATCAAAAAAGTGACTTGAGTAGAAGTTGAAGTGCTCTTTAAGCACCACACTTAAGTGGAAGTACTAAAGTATTCACCATGTTTTGTACTTAAGTATTGCAAGTAGTTTATTTTAAAATGTACTACTCAAGTACTGAAAGTAAAAGTACAAGTGTTGTGTTATGTAGTTATTAACGAAAGCAGTCAAAAGTTTGAATATCATGTTTATATTATTTCAAATGTTTAGCCTAAAGGACACTCACAATTTCTTTGGCTGTAGCAGCAGTACAAGGACAGGAATGTGCAACACCGCATCATGTCATGAACCGCGGGTAGCTAGTTAGCTAGCGCTTACTGATAGCTCAAGCTGGTGTGCCATTTGTGTATTTTATTTGTAACTTACCTTGATATGTTTTTTCAAATTCGACAGTGAATTTTTGAAGGCCATTATTTCGCAATCTTTCGGGAGGCAGAGTAGGCACTTTCTATATGATTTGTCTTTTACTCCGATAAATGAAAACATGACTCTGACTCTAAGTAGTGTCAGGGGTGGTCTCCTTCCTCACCCACACCCTCACCGCCACGAACACTCAAAGTTGAAGGTGGTGTTTCTGGTTCTTCCATCTCGAAACAAACTAACAAAGCTCAAGTGTTCTCAATGCAGGCAGGCAGCAGAGCGAAAGGCAGAACGGAAGCAGGCGCGTTCTTCTTATAAGACCGCTTGATCACTTGAGTCGCTCAATGATGAGCCAGCTCCATCAAACCTGGTGACAGAGCCATCTACCGCTCTGGCAGTGATAATGTGGGTTTGGAATGATTCGTAAAATTTTTATAATTGTAACAAGTGCAGCACATAATGCAGCACATAAAAAATGTATTGGAGTAAAAGTATTAAACTCATCGAAAATATGTACTGAAGTAATAGTGGAAGTAGGAGAAAAAAACTTTGTTACTGTACATAGTGGTCATAGTACAAATTGTCCCCGTTACATAATCACAAAACATCCTTATATGCCAAATACAATAAATGGGTTATAGTGAGCAAAAACACCTATAGGATCCTTGAACATCATTCCTAGAAACTGAAGAATAAAGAAAAGGGAACTGTGAATTAAAGGTATGTTAGCCAAGTGTTGTCTTAATTGTCTAATAAGATAATTAATAAAACAATGCACAGGAACCATAACTGTTTTTACTTTATGCTGTTTGGTTGGCAGTAACTCCCAACGGTTTGCTTATAAACAGCAGCATATATGGAAGAAGCTATCAAATTGATATTATTCTGTTTTCTGGGTTTGGTTTGTCCTTTTGATACACCTGAAGTATGGGTAGTTAGCATGACCAGTGTTGGCCACTATGGCGGAACTGACAAAGAAAAGAGTGCCATTTACAGAAACAGGAAACAGGAAATTAGAAATCATACTACTGACCTGACCTGACTTCAAACTGACAATCTCTTCATTTCCTGATGATCCTATGCTCTACAATATTTCTTCAGAGAGGCTTCTGTAAGCGCAAGTGGATCATCCAAATCCATTTCAGTTGTGTTTGCTGGCTTTTCAACCACCAATACACCACGGCCAAAAAAAAGGAAACTCAACTCTGCAAAATAGCAAAATTGTGAGCAACAGTATTTTGGTAAAAATGTCCTCCTTGTCAGAGAAAGCTCTTGTTACCCTGAGAGCAGAAGCAGACTATTCCCCCATTACCAGCTGACTGTGTTTGGAAATCAAATATTCTCTTTGCTTGAAAAAGAAAAGTTCAAATGTTTAGAACTTTAAACAGTGCCTGGTACATTATAGCTTATCAGACTGCTTTTTAACACACACAGACACACACTCTGTATCTTGATCAGTGTATCGCTATTATTCTCTCACATGGACAATCTTCACATTATACATTTTCCCCTCTCTCTCTCTCTCGCTCCTAAACACACGTACACACTCGATCCCTCCGAGGTTACGGGCCAGTCTATGAATTGGCAGAGCGTGCCCAGTACGTGTCGGGAGGTATTGGTGATGTCAAAAGACCTTCAATCCCAGAGCTTATGTTTGCTGCAGAGAAAACTGTGCAAGTGCCTCCGGGGAAATAACACTCTGTCTGCAAATCCCATGTAATGTCAATAGTTCCACACCACTATATTCACTCATGTGCCAGCTCCAGAGCTGGGAAGCAAGCACCTGTCAAAACATCCTGACAAGGTAATGGAAATATTCAGTACGTTGACTTGCACAGCAATAATTAGATCGTAAACTGATGGAGGTAATAAGCAGGCTGTCAGGTGATGCAACATGTCTTTTCGCAGCCCTATTGGATTTCCAGAGCTCAGGCAAACGGCTGGTTATGTACAAACTAGGGAGGCACCAATGCATCAACTGGACATCGGAATCGGCCGATGTCCACCCTATTTACTGTCATCGACCCATCTGCAATGTGCCGATGACAGTAGCCAATGTTTATCTATTTTGCGCTGCTTTAATGTTGTGTTAATTAGTCTGACTCATACAACAGTAGCCTACCCAGCTTCGAAAAATGTTCCTGCAACATTTCAAGTTTACAACAATTACCTGAAAGCTAATAAAAAAACGGAGAGACGACCTGGAAGGCAAGAGAGCAAAGACAGACAGAGCGACTCAGCCCATGTTAACCACAGCATTCAAGAAGGTGAAATCCCTGCGGACAACGTAGCTTACCGCTGGTAGCATGCAGCTAAAGACACAGTTTAACGTTAGCTTACCGGTAGCCTGCAGCTGCTCTTTTTCAGACACCATGACCACTGCCGGAGTAGGAGATGACAGAGAAACAACAGAACTGGAAAATCCTCCTTGCTTCCCTGAAGTCACCAGTGTAGCAACATTTTGCCTTCCCCGTGAGTGAGTTATGTAAAACAAACAACGAAGCATGTGGGCTCCGATGGGACTCTATGGGGCCTTCACGTACACACGCAAATGGTGAGGAATTTCTGCTCATTCACAGTTAGTGTGATGAAGATGGTCAAATATTTTTTTATTCTAAGATTTATTGGTTTAACTGGCGCAAAATAAATCAACTAACATCAGCATCGGTATCGACATCGGCCAGATGAAAATTCTACATGTTGGTATCAGCTGAGAAATGTGCAACCGGTGCATCCCTAGTACAAACATTTCAACAGCTATGCTGGTTGAAATATAATGATGCTACTCTAACCACAGTGCATCTGGCATTTGTTAATTCTGTGTCCTTCATACAATCTTGAAGCAGATGTGGATGACAGATGGTGCTGTCGCTCATCAATTTATATTGAATCACTGGTATTTTAGTCATATTTTCATTGATTGTCATAGTCTGGTCAAAGCTGCCCTTTTCTGGGAATTTACATGTATATTGGTTAATGAATGGAAGAAGAAGAAAACATTTTCCCACTTCCCTACTCATATTTTAGCCATAAACAACAAACATATCTGCCTCATGTTGTCATGATGTCTGCCCCAATATACAGTAATAGAGGTGAGTGGTTTGTTTGTGACACTCACAGCACAAAGAAAAATTACATTTTGGGAATAACACTTTTCCCCCTTGTTTTTCCATTTAGTTGTTTGTACAGATTAAACAAACGAGACATGACATTATTTAATTGTTACGTTCATTGTTGTTCATTAACTAGTCAGCTTTGGAGGTGCTGGTGGGTGGATTTGTTTAAAACTTGGACAAAGCCGGGCTAGCTGGGTCCCCCTGTTTCCAGTCTTTCAGCCTCTCAGCTCAAGTTTCATAGATATGAAAGTGGTTTCAATCTTGTCATCTAACTCTGCAAGAAAATGAATATTCGTATTTCCCAAAATGTCAAACTATTCCTTTCAAAATGTGAAGCAGCGACATTCAGTAGGGTTGGAACATGCCTCTCAGGCCTGCATGTAAGCAAACAGGTGCTGTTCTGTTTTATCAACCAGTTACCTTGTTTTATGTGCAGGGTTACCTGGTGCATTGTTGAGATTAGTGAGATTGTGCGTCAGATCCTCTGTGAACAACCCTATCTCCTAAAAAATCATGTTCCCATACATACATACAACCAAACTGCATTCTCAATTAATTTTCGTGGCGACCAGCGCACAGGGTTAGCGTGACTTGAAACAAAACTACTTGGTTAGGTTTAGAAAAACTTTTGGTTTCACAATGAACATGAACAGCGGCCGCCTGGGTGAAAGTTCTGTGTCCCATCCATCCACCTCGACCTCCTCCGTATGCGGACTTTCACAGACTTAGAAACATTTTTGTTGTACGTCAAAGACAAATTTTCCTTGAATAGTAATTTTTTGAAAACAGAGCTGCTGTGAGCCCCTGCGACCTATGTTTACCCATAACACCTTTCACATGTTTAAGCCAAGGGGGTAAGCGAGCGTCCACAAAGTGTAGCTCCTATGGAGCCATTTTGTTGCTATCAAGCTATCACCCGCCGTTAGCATCCCATTGACTGCCATTCATTTTGGCGGCACTTAGACAGCGAATAACTTTGCATCTGAAGCGTTTAAAGACTCTATTTGTCCGTTGTTTATTTCTAAAGAAACACGACAATGTATAAAAGGCTCCATTACCTTGTATCTGACGTTATGGCTCCGTAGCAGACGTTTTTGTAAAAAATAGGCTAATGATTGTGTCATAACCACGCAACTTACTGTTGTAGTAGAGGAATTACCATATAGTACAGGAGAAGCTCACAGGCAGTTTCGACTTACATTAGCTGTTTAAGTTTAATTACTAATGTTAACTAGCATTTTAGTTAGCAATAATTAGCCTGTGCTTATCTCCTTACATATAAATTGGTTCAAATTTGACCCAAGAACAACAGGAGGGTTAAATATACATTCACATAACTATATTTCCAATCACTCTGCAGACTATTTCTTCGGTAGAACATATGCTTTGTTGTTGTTGATATTTGGCATCTATGGTCTGAACTTGTCACTCCCCACAAGGAAACACCAAGCTCGGCAGGGAATGACTGCCTGAACTATACTTTGCATGCTTTGCTTAATTTCGTGTTTGATTGTGGAGAAGGCTGTATGGGCGTGCCTTTTGCTAAATAAAATGACAAAAACAGCACAAAACATAAGGCAGCAGAGTTTAAAATGTGGTCATTCTTGACACCCAAATTGCAGTTTCTTGCTGGATTTCGATGACACACCCTTTACTGTGCAGCTTCTCCTGTTGTACACACAATTTTCACCAAGGAACCAAAATAACAAATAGGCAATTAGAAAGCTTTACTCATCTCTCAAATCCTTAACTGCACTCTTTTAATTAGGTATACTACAGTGAGTTTAAAATTACCACTCTCTCATTCCTGGTAAACAAGATGTATGTAGCTAATTAATAGTGCTTCAGTTGTACTGCTCAACACACAATTTATATAACTCTGTCTTTAGTCAGTAAGAAAAATAAAAAATAAAAGCTTTCGGAACAGCCAGGGAAACAGGAACATTATTAAACATATAGTCAGAACAAGCAATCAGAACAATAAAATGGACTATAATGAGAACATGAAAAGGTTTAGGGGAGAGAGTACAGAGAATAATTAAAAACCACCACCAGGAGAGCTCTAGGCTGCAGATGAAGCCTCGTCAACAGGTGATTTGAAATATAGAAATGGTACTCTGGTTTACATGCAGACACCCTGAAAACAACAGAACAACAGAGACATATTGAATGGATGTAAGATTGAATCCACTATTGATTTCCAAACAGATACAGGCTGCCATGTGGCAGAAAGAGCAGTGGAAAGGAATACTTTTGTGTAGTTACTGCTACTCATGAATAAAGCTTCTGTTACAGCCCCCAGAAAGGCTCCTATTTTTTAAGAGGTCAATAGCATAATTCAGAGTCAAAGACTAACAGATAAACAAGTATTTCATTTTTATAAATGTTATCGTTATCACCAGCAGGGGGAGGGTATAACATTCTATCAAGTGTACAATATTCTTCCCCCACTGGCCCTCCGGACCAGGGGTCTCATTTATAAACGTGGCGTACGCACAAAACGGGGCTGCAAATGTGCGTACGCCACTTCCCACGCAAAGGTTGTGATTTATAAAAAACAAACTTGACGGGAGAATGTGCGGTCCTCCACGCAAACTCTGACCCACGCGTACGCACATTTTGGAGACAAAATAGGAATTGGCGACGCAGATGGTGAGGTGGTGAACTGAAGTCAGACTGCAGAAAGTAAATGGGAATAACGATTACTCGTAATATTTTCAAGTATTGATGTCTCGCGTACATTTTTTCACTCCGTATCATCCACGTTACCATGAAGATTAAATCCAGCAGTGTTATTTGCGCTTGTACTGAGTGATAATTGTTCCATAAACACCTCCAACTCAAATCTTAAATAAAACGTTCTTAATGTTTAATCGGCGCTGTCTTGCCGTCACATTATCCGCTACGGAGCACAGGAGGAGGAGATGGCCCGACTCCATGTTCTCCCATTTTGGGCTTTTGGGCATACGTACACTTTTAGTAAGGATCCTACGCACAGTTTTATAAATGAGACCTCAGGAGATTGGAGTTTTACTTGGCCCCTTGTATATTTTTACTAGCCCAGAAAAAAAGAGAAACTTCCAATCGTATTAATTACAATTAATGACTCATCCAAACAACAAACAAAAAGCCTATTCTGCATCTACAAACATGAGTTTGCACTCTAATAATTCCCAGTTATTATGCAGTATATATTATATATACAGTATATATGGTATTATAATGCTTGTCTGAATTTAGGTGAAAGGCCAGAGCGAGGCTCTATTTACACTGTGTCAAGCCCATGACACTGCTGCCTTCACTCACTCTTTGTAAACTCCCAATGTCGCTAATGGTCATAAATTGATATTGTGTAGTTTGGTTATATGCAATGAAAACTTATGTAACATGTTTTTGGTATATATGTTTTAGTTCTTAAATCATGAGACATAGCAAATTTTCCGGGATGTTATGAAGAGGAGAAGACAAATATCAGATATTTAAAGTAAAAGTGTTTTATTTTAAACAAAGCCATGTGGTAACAAGTGTGTTTCCTCTTCATTTTCATATTGTAGTAACCTGAATATGTCCCAGCCATGTTTGCTGGGCTATTTTAAGCGTTCAATTTGGAATCATTGTATAATTTCCTACAACGTATGAACACAGCACTGGGGAAGCCAACTGGGGAAGGCAGTTTGCTAACTAGTAATATTAGCGCACCCCCGCAGTCCCACCGCCTCGCTCCCTGCCACTAGGAGACTACTTCACCGGAAGGAGGGCTGACAGCACCTCCGGTCTTGTGCTGGGTGGGTTTGAGTTGCTGCAGCCACTACTGAAAGTCACATCATGTGTGGATTCTTTGTAGTGGGTGCTGTTGGTCGTTGTTGACGTTAGCGGACTCCATTTCTAACTTACTGTTAGCTAGTGTTGCGCCGAACTGACTAGTGACTGTGATTGACACAAACAATGTCACTGGCCCGATTCCTGCTATGTTTTACAAAGCACCTCCCCAACCTCAGAAAATAAGGGAATTTGCTATGCAGAAGAGACACAGTGAAAGACATTGAATCATAATAAGGGTTTGCAGTTGTGTCCGATAAGGCAGGGGATTTATACAAAACAATTGGCAGTGTGCTTATAGTACCTGGATGGTGCAGTACAAGGAGCTAAACCATGTTGCAAACATTGAATTGTCTGCAACATGGTTAAGCCCCAGTGGACATCCTTACTGTTCTGTCAGTACAGTACGGTACATGTTTTTCAGCTTCTCTGCTGTTACTCACTGCCTCTGGAGTATAAAGTCAGTGGGTTTGTTTACGCCAAAAGTTCTCCACATCTGTCTTAAGTTTCGACTCTTCTGTCCATCACCATGTTCCCTAAATAAAGAAGTTGTAGACAAGACTCATGCTGTGGATCACAAATGAGCTGTCTGGATCAGTCAGTAAAACATAAACACACTGATGATGATGATTTTGTGTGCAGTCAACAACACTCGTATGCTTAGGCTAATCAGGGTAATGCATATGTATGTGTATGCTAGCAGCATGGTTTTACAGATGGCAGAGTCAGTTGGTCCACTTGTGTCTAAACTGAAATACCGTAGCTACCGTCCGTATTCCAATATAAGAGGGATTGCCATTGACTGTCATGACATTTGGCCAGACCGTCCTCACTCAGAAAACAACCGTACAGGTTTATTGTGAAGCAGCTCATTACACCCCATGATTACGTTTCTTAGGCGCCGACCTCTCGTGGCTAAAGTAATCTCGAGAGCAAACAAGGGAGCGAGGTGACAAAGTATAAGGGCACCAAATTCCATGTAAGGAGGCAGGTCGGGTTGTTGGATGTGTTAAACACAGGACTTCAACTTAGGAGGCCGGGGTTTGTGTTCCATGTGAAACCATAAATCAACTGTCATTTTTTTAAATGAAGTGTTAGGCTACCGACCTTAGACCGTGATACAGTGATGTCTGTGACGTCACATTACGTCCTCATTTTTGTAGTTTCATGTGACTCATTTTAAGCCAATCCCTAATGTTTTACTATCCCTAAGGTCTTTTGTTGCTTAAACTCAACTAGTTCTGTTCCACATTACCCATTACGTTAAATAGAATGTGGTGATTAAAATTTCCACCGCAGTTACGGTCACATGATTAAAACGGCAACCGTGCAGCCTCGTTCTCAGTACTAATTAGCAAATGTGAGCATGCTAATATGCTAAACTAAAATGGTGGACATGGTCAACATTATATTTGCTTAATAACCGCATGTTGGCATACTGAAGTTAGCATTTGGCTTGAAGCATTGCTGTACCTGAGTAGAGACTGACAGAGCTGCTAGCATGGCTAGCCTGAATTTGCCCTTAATATACATGTTTCCCTAATCACTTTATTTGAAGGTGAAGCCCCTTCTTCTCCTGCACTTTACACATTTATCTGTGCAGGTTAAACTCGTATGCACAGCTAAAAATGGAAGAATATTTTCTTGGGCTGAATTCTCAGACTACATGTATTATTCAACCCCTGGCCGGCCTGTGGTCCGATATGGCTGAAGCACTGTACACTCTGCAGTTTGTAGTGAAACGCTACTTCCTGTTTATTAGGGGAAACTGCCAGCTATCAGTGTTTGATACTGCATGCTCCTCTCTGTGGAATACAAACCCAAAGAACAAACAGACTGAATATGTGGCTACACGTCTCATCAAGAAAGTGAAATTAGACTTTGAAAAGAAATCAGATATCCTATGCCGCCTGTTTATTTACTAATGATACTAGGGGCAGCGGGCCTGGACTGTAGCTCTGTAGACTGCTCCCAGAGAGCATTTGGCTGCACTTCACAGCACACTTCAGAGACTGCCTCACATTATCAAAGAATCCACAGCCATGGCAGATCATTCCCTACATATTTCCTCAAAGAGAATACAAAGTCAGTTCCTTGCGTCTTGCTTGGGGTAAAGTCATCTTTGTTAGTTGAAGCTCTCACCGCTTCGTCTGATTCATGTTCGACAGGTCCTTTTCTGTCCTCTCCTAATTGTGTCCTTGGGCCCTGACTCTGCCCCACTGGGTAATACGAAGTAATACATGGGTTTGATGTTTTTATTTCATAATGTAAGATAAGCTTTTATAGTAATTAAAAGTCACTTCCTGTGCTCACTTCAAAATGAATATTTGAGCTGTTGTCATGAACAGTGTAACAGCTTCTTTCTCATTTGTTTTACATAGACTATATAGTTATTTACTACTGGAATATTTCGTTCCATTTTGATAGTGTGCATATGTCAAAGGCCCGGTCACACCAGCATTTGGAACAATGAAACCATCTACTTTTATTTCAATTTGTGTTATTATAATAATAATAATTAATTATAATAATAATCTAGTTTTGGATTTGCGACCAAGCTAACAAGCTCGTTAATTAGCAAGCTAGCTAGCATACCTATTCATTGTCAGGTCATTCATTTTGCGCCCACTTCAGGCGTATTTGTTTTACAGTGTGCGTGTGAAAGTATGGCGAGGTATGTACAAACAGGCCACACTGAGGTAAAAGAGCAGACTGCCTGTCGTGGGAACTGAAAATGGCAAATTGCACTTTTTCGTGTCATGCATATGCATTCACGGGAGGGTGAAGGGTAAAGTGGGAGTTTCCCATAAACAGATGGGAGGGGAAGCGTAAAGTGCGCCTAATTATATATTTCGCGGTATGTACAAAAACTGCCTGTGACAGCGCGCCTCTATTTTGCGGTGAAAATTCTCCGCCTCTTAAAAGCAGGTGTAAACCAGTCGCAAGCGGGTTTTCCTGGCATATGCCTCCTGGTGAAATGGCAGCAGTAATCTGAGCAAGACGAAGACATAGGCCAAGGAGATGAGCTGAAAAGATTTTTGCCGGAAGGATCACACTTTCTCAGTTAAGTGAACACGAAATCATTAAGCGTTACAGATTAAGCAGCCATGCAAAATTACAGCTACTGGAAGAAATCAAAGATGACATGGAATCTCCGACTCAGCGTTCACGCTACATTACAAATATTGGCATCAGAATCATTTCCAACAGTCATAGCATCAGCAGTGGGAATATCGCAGTCTGCACTCAACCGTATCATAGCACCAGTACTTAACGCTTTGCTACAGCGCACTAGTCAATACGTACATTTCCCCACCACTAATGCCGAAATAACACGGCATCAAGCTGTTACCTCATAAACAAGCAGATCAACTTTGCTATTGCTAAATCTTTGTTTTCGCTGTTTTGACTGACTTGTTGGCTGATCCATGATAGAAAGAGAGAAGGAGGCCCATTCAATTGCACGTTTAAATGCGCGCAATTTACAGTATAGTGGGCAGAGAAAGGCGTTGATTACCTTACTTTTGTTATTTCATTTTGTAAAATATTAAGTTATTTAAAAAAAAAGTTTTGCACATTTTGTCTTCTTCTTATGCTCGTTTAACTGTATGTTCAAGTTGAAAAATATAAATTTCAAAAATTGTGCATTTTCCTTAATATTCAAGCAAGTAGACTCGTGATACCATTATATCACAATCACAGTACTGTAAATCGCAATATGACTTTTTCTCCAAATTGTGCAGCCCTAGTAGCTTAATTACTTTCCGTTACTTTTGGATTACCTCAGTACCAAATATGGGCATAACTTGCACTATACTGTGATGTTGTTCCCATTTTCTGCTTTAAATACAAAATAATGGCGATATTTCCATCCAATAATAGCCGTTTTTACGTTAGAGGCCATTTTTTGGTATCATAATTACATAACGCTGTTCCATGCATTCCGTTACTCCCCACGCCTGCAAAACTTATATAGAGGCATTTGTTAAAGGCTTTATGGTAATTTGAAAACCCCTAAAGTCTTTTTGATTAGAGTTGAATGTTATAAATGCAGGATTATTCCTTTTTAGATAAGTGCATATACACATGGAATCAAAGTGACATTATTTAAAACATTAGGATTAAGATTAACCTCTAATATGCAGGCTGTTAGAAGAAGAAATCCTAATCTTTTTTAGGCTATTATAAAATGAAATGCTCAGCACTGTAAGCAGAAAGACTAGAATATTAAATCTTTTTTTGGTTTCCTCCCATGCCCTGGTATTTCTTTAAAAGTCATCTAATCTGCCTTTGAAATATTAAGCATGTTCTTTTTTTTTTACATGCCCGCTCACTGTGGTCCTCGATGAAATCCGGGCTGCATTCAGAAACCTTATTGCCACAGCACATGTGGTACATGTGGTTGCCATGGAAATCAAAACACTCAAAGGTCGCAGAGAAGCCTTTGTTTCATTAAATGGCTGTAGGGAATGACAAAACACACGTGGGCGTCTGGCGTGAAGGATGTTCGATCAGGTTTGGATATATTCAGCGCGCCTCCTGTTGAGGAGAATATTTTTAATGGAGACAAATTGCTCAGAACAAGGTTGTTGTGTATTCCTTCCCAAGAGTCTGTCCCTTTCACGGACACTGCCGGGGCTTTCATTGCCTCCGAATGCTGCGACATTAGATAAATTCATAAAAAAGCAGATGGCTGCCACAGGCTTCCTGCCCACAGCGTTCAGTCTGTACACAGCTTTCGGTTGAAACCTGGGGCCCTGTGTAACGGCAAAACCCCGGCCGTTTGTCTACGCCTGTCAATAACTCTTTTGTCTCCCTCGCTGAATAAAAACAGAGCAATTGCTTTTGTTCAGCAGCTGTGCGTTTGTTTTCTTGTTATCTGTACTGTGGCAGAGAAAGACTTTCTGAAAACTGTTCCGGGGAGAATAAGAGCAGCCTGTTATGTTATGAAGCCTTTGTTAATTGTCAATTGATGTCGAATAATGTCTCCTCCACTAGCCTGTGATGAGGTATGGTAGATTCATTAACCTAGCTGTCAGCCATAGAGAAGAACACTGGTGAAGGCCATGAAGTGAGCATACATAAATGGAGGTGAAGTGGAGGTAACAGCAGTTTAGCTGTCTCCAGTAGAAGAAATGTCTCTTTATATAGATCAGTTCAGTCCTTTATAGGAGGGAATTGGCAGAACCATGTGTCCAGTGGTGTAGTCTACGTGATACGCAGGTATACGCAGTATACCCACTAGGAAAGCTCCAGGATTTCCATATAACCACTTAAAAATGTCCAATGACACGCAACAACATACTTTCCATTATATTTTTGATATATTTTGACTTGTCATCTGTGTTTTACTTTCTTCACATAGGCTAAATAAATGTATTTCCACTGTAAATTGGTGCATAAAAGTGTATCCGAATACAGGAAATGAAGTCGTCAATGCTCAAAACTTCCTTGGGGGAGGACACCCAGACCCCCCACTATGATATGGAAACTACCCGTAAAATCAAACCCAGGACTTTCCTATTGTGAGGCGGCAGTGTGCTGCACCACTGTGCCTTCCTAATATAATCATTAACATATTAATTGAAATATTGTCACTCGCTGGGAAAGCCAGAGAGGACCACTTCCAACATGCAGTTTGGAGAATAGGAAAAGCATTCTTTTTCTACTTTTACCAGACAAGTAAGAATTTCGTTCAAAGTGAATATTCAAAACGCAGTTGATGGTCTCTGACAGAGAGATCTTATTTTTGAAGCACAATACCCACCTGATTGTCCAAGCAGAGAGACAAAAAGCTTAATACCGAAGATTGGAGGAAGCTGTTTTTCTGACCTCTCGCTGAAGCACCCATAATCACAGTAAAGAATATCCTCAATCCAAAGGATTATTATCATACAGTCATTCATCGTAATCATTTTGTTCCACATACATACAATAGAATAAAAGAGAAAAATAACGGTCAGTAAGCACCTTCTAATTGACAACTGTAATACTGTAGGAACCGATGAAACATGACGTGGTACATTTAATTGCCTGGAGCAACATGTTGTATGAAAATGTACTTATCAACATTCAGTGTGTTCCAGCTTACTTTTGAATATGCATATATGTGTGTTGATTACATACAAGTAAAATTGTATGAAAGAAAAAACTGCTTCCTCTCTCTGTCCATGTGCAATTAAATACATGTAGTTTCCATACTATCAACACAGCATGATAATCAAAGCTTTTCCTCTGTCTCCTCCCATAGTTCAGCTTTGAATAAAACATGCAAAGCATGCTGGGAATGACGGTTCAGAGACTCAGCATGGGATGTAGAAGAGCTACAGTTTTGGTATTTTCATGTGGTTTGACAATAAGAACAATTCACAATACAGCCAGTGTTATCCTTTCACATCTCAGAAATTGGCCTTGTCCTGGTGGCTCAATTGTCATACATGTACATGATTTAACTAATCACTATACTATACTATGCTGTACTGTAATGAGAATAGAGTAAACCAGTCATTCATAGAGTGAAATACCTTAAAGACTGGGCATTGGCCCTTGTATCACAGGAGTTATCAGCTAGAATCTCAGCTAAGATGGCTGCCTTGGCTGCAGCATGTTGTTAGTGCTAATGTTTAGTCTTGCATGTACAATTCAGTTATAAAGATCTGGAGAGAGGATATTTCTTGATCAATACAAGGATCAATATCCTATGCATATTCCATGCTGAATGTGGTTGTTGTGCTCAGAGGATGATGCTCAGCTGAATAATGGTGCGTCTTTAATACGATTTTTCTTGTGTGTAATTGCGGTTGGTTTCTGGGTCAAGGTAAGCTGCTGTATTGCCTTCTAAACACATACACATAGTTTATATTCTCTCTCTCTCTCTCTCTCTCTGAGGAAAATGATTCTGTATTGTAAACATTCAAGTGTATCCACCATATTTACACAGATGAGGGCGCTGGCAATTAATGAAGTTGGAGGGGGAAATATTGCAGAGAAAAGTAAATAGCCTCTTGAAACTCCTCATGTGGTACACTTTAGGTAAAGGCCAGCGCCGAGGTGACGCATTGCTATGCACACAGCGCCCCTTGGTTTTTAATTAAACTGCATTGGAACACGCCGTGCATTTAAACCCAAGCTGAACCGCACCCCCTCTGCCTCCTCCACTGTCATCGGGGCAAGAATGATGCAATTTGTGCAATTTTATGATCCGCTGAATGCAATTACTGGACCTGTCAGTGTTTTTGGGCGTCTTTTGTCCGTGATATATGCACTGTGCAGACTCAGCCCCTGATGGACTATGTACATACTCTTTCTCTTTGCCACACACAGGCACGCTCAGGCATATGGTGCTGCATATACTGTAGGTGATTAGCAGTGTGGTAAAGATGAGCTATGTATGGAAATATATTCCACGTACCATGCAAGCTGACATTGTTTATGTGTGACAGCACACAGATTCAAGTTTGTGTTTTCAGGTTTTCTTGTTAGTAGTGATGGTGCTGGTAGCAAGTGTTGCAAATAAAATGTGTTTTTCAACTCTATGCCCGATAGAGCTGAAAAACACCTTTTATTTGTAACCACTAACCACTTTCTACAGCAGTAGTTATTTCAGTCTTTAGCAATGTAGCCTTACAGCTGGCTCCATGTATCTGTGTGAGTCTAAATTTCAGATGCTGCGAATGTTAGCATTTAGGCTAACTCCCACAACCCCAACCAAACTCATTATTCGAGAAAACATGACACGTTTGCCAAACACATGGGCTAGTAATCATTCTGAAAAGCCGTTTCTCTCTATCCAGTGGAAGTGACATTTTTAAATACAAAAAAGATGCAATAATAATGACGTCTAAAATCTAACCTTTGTCTTGCTTATCCAAGTATATAAGCTAAGCAAATAAACAGGTTTAGTTATGGCTAGAAATAAGAAGCTTTCTTTTGTTGAGTGCTGGCTGAATTCAAGGACCCATTGTTTCATAAATGACTAAGAATTTCAAGTGTTAAATCTGCCACTGTTAGCATTGTAAACTGTATGTGTGCTGGGTTAGAACCGAAAACTATATATAGCAACTGTAACTAAGGGGGCAGGGCTGAGTGAACGGTCCATTGTTTTCGATGTTAGTCAGTCTTTTATATGGTGACTCTGCTCTTATTTATTTAGTCTACATTATCACTGTTTCTACACCATCTGCAGGGATGGAAATTAGCAATGAATTTGCACAACCTACCAGCCACAGTGGCGGGTAAATAAATGTAGTATGCCAGTGTTTCCTCTATATACATTTATTAGCAGCGGTCCGCCATTACTAAATTGTCATAAAGTCTTATAATATTTAGTTTTGTTGCTAAACTGTATGTAAAATGAGCAGTGACGTTGAATTGCCTGTTTTATGTAACATTGTTCTAAGGTACCGTCTGTGTGCTGGAGCGGTGGTTAGCTAGCAAATAAGCCCACTGACAGCAACATTATTGTTCGTATTTTGGCACAATGTTTAGTAATGACAGTAGTAGTAGTTATAGTCGGTAAGAAGTTAATTTCCATCCCTGACCATCTGCTTTGAATAACAATTAATTATTCCCCAGACCTGATTCAAATCATGCTTTAAAAGGTCATTTATAAGATCATCTAAAAGACACTTCAATCTTTTTCTTTCTGTCACTCTTCCAATGGCATGTCCCTCGCCTTCCCGGGGAGCCGCTCTGCTACCGTTCCATGACAGGCCTCCAGCCGTCTCATTAAAGTCAGCCATCGTCGGACAATTTACTCCGAGGCCACGGGATAACGGCTTCTCTGAGCCACAACGTCCCTGTCCCTGCTAAACGTTTCTTAGATGTTGCTATGGAAACTGTGTGATAGGCGGGTGCTTTGGAGGCTGCCCTTCTAACACACACGCATATATATATATATATATATATATATATATATATATATATATATATATACACACACACACACACACACACACACACACACACACACACACAAGGCACGCCACTCAATTCCAGGAGGGGAGCGACGGGATCAAATGTGGGAGCAAACTTTCTGAGCTGAATCCAATATGTGCAGGCAGAGCAGATGGAGAAGGAAGAGTAGGAGGTGATGCTGGGTGGGAGGCTGCGGGTGTGTCTTCTTTCTTCCCTCTTTCTCTTGCTTCATACCTTCTGAGGTGTGAATGCTCTCGGAAACAGAGCGGGCCGAGGCAGCTGCCTCTCTCTCTCTCTCTCTCTCTCTCTCTCTCTCTGGGAAATTGGGAACAAGCCAAAGTGAGGGAGAAAATGGGATAATGAGGAGGTGGGAAGTGGAAATAGCCTGTTACCGTCCATTTGGGAAACTGACAAAAAGCTGTAGAAAGAAGAGACTTACAGAGAGAAAAAAACCTGGTTCCAATCCGATCCAATCTGAGTGATCAGATCACAAGTGGACAGCTCTAGGTACACGTGTTCACACCTGGCAGTAGAATGTGTCTCCAAATACTGTTTATTAGCACTCATTAATATTTTTTTGTAACAGTCATTTCATTTACCACTCGAAATTCTTAGTAACTTTTAAAACAACTGGTCCTTGATTTCAGACACAGGTAGACAAAAGCAGGCTTCTCATTTCTTGCTGGCGACCATCAATTTGCCAGCTAGCTAGCTAATTCAACAGTTTCTGGCTGGCTTGTTTTAAACAAGAACCCTAGTCTGGCTGTCACCAGACCAAGCTCAATCTTTTAAGATTGAACATTAGTCTGGGGAGTCTGCTCTGTATTTTCTCCTGCACAAGAGGCGTGATCAACGGGCATAGTTCAAATGACTCTGTACGCAATTGGATAGTCCTTCAACCAATCAGACCAACGATCCGGGTGATGTAGCAGCGACAGCGGCATCAACGGGTTGCTGCCATGGAGAGCTGCGCTTCAGTGGCCGGCTTGTTGAATGTAAACAAGAAGCTGCTTGGTCCCTTCTCTATCGTCATCGTGTTAAACGCGCCAATAGCGCGCCAGGTGGATAACCCAGTTTGTGATTGGTTCCCGCAAATTTGTAACGGAAGCAGGATAGATAAACGTACAGGTTTCCAGCCTGAGCTGCAGGGTGAAATCAAATCGCCGGCAGATCGGGCTGGGTTTACCCAGTCTACAAGAACCCCACAAGAGGAAGTTAAATATGCACGTCATGGCTAAAGTACATATTATACATGACATTATGCTAAAAGACTGAGGCTAAAGTGGCATGTCACAGGCAAAAAGTCAACATCCTTATCAGTTGATGATCGATGTAGGTATTATTATTATTAGAACAATAAGGAACAATGAAAGATCAGACTCATTCTAACACAGCACTGTTACTGCTTTAGCTCACTGAATATTGGACATGCAAGACAGAGGTTCATGCTTTCTTCTACCTGTTTTAGCGTGTTTCACTTTTTACAGTTCCAAGAGAAAAAGGCCTTGCATCCCCACTAGTTATACCTGCTAAGCTATGATTGGACATCTGCTTTTTGGGTAAGGGTTAGTCAATTGTGTCCATTGGAGCACATTGCAAAGTCCGAGGCACTGCAGCTAAAAGTGTTTGGGTATTTTACCTATCCTGTCCTAACTGTTTGAAAATGAATTGGCTGATTTGGAATCAGTTGTATTCATGATAATTCTTCATAGAGGAAATCAAAAATGATGTTTATGTTGCATCATTTCATTTGATAAACCTTTTCAGTGTGTAACCCTCAGAAAAGCTATCAGGGGTTTAGTTGTTGTGTAGGTTCTTCTTCTTCACTCTTAATGGTTTCCCACCAGTATAATGTCTCAGTTCCCAGCAACATGTGTGGGGTGGAAGTATTGAGTAACAAGGTAATGGAGTGGGTGGTGGGTATAAAAGCACCGCTGACTTTACCTGAAATCATTATCCTCTGTCACTGTGTGTCTGTATCATGCGTGGTCAAGTGTGTATGTTCCAATCAGCAGCTGAATCACTCAACAAAATGACCTTTAGCTCTTTAGATGAGACAAGGGAACAAGGGAATACATGACTTAACTCTAAAAAATTATTTTAATTAAAAAAGAAACGCCTCACAGGTACATTTTATAGACCTGAAAAAGTGTAGGAAAAACAAGTGTTCATTCATGTGAGAAAATAAAGGGGCTGAGTTACAATAATGGATGCTTTCTGAAGAGCTTTAAATAAAGGGGTGATCAGGTAGCAGGGATGTAGACAAGATGTGAAGATGGTGGTGTGCTGCTGTCAGCTTCCTGTTTCCCTCGGGGGACCCTCCTCTGTGAGTCAGGAGACGTAGGCGAGATATGGGACACCGAGAGAGGAGAGACTATTGTTAACATGAAAGGCAACTGTTTGCAGAGGAAACTTTATACTTTCTCTGCTGCCGTTTTTCTTAACCTTTATTGAACTTGACTGAGTTTGGGCTCTTTTACGCAAGGCTTCACTTTCCCACTGACATGCTCTCTCTCATACCTGGGAGATGTAGAGCTCTACTAATTGAAACTGAGCATCTGTGTAGAGACTCCAAGTGCATTGTCATGGGCACTTAGACAGTAGTTGTTGATGTTGTCATCAGCAAGACCAGAGTGTATTGAAACTGAGTCAAGACCAAGACTTTGAGGGTTTGAGACCAAGTCAAAACCAAGACCAAGGCAGGGTGAGACCGAGTCAAGACCAAGACCAGATTTGGGTTAGACAGCCAGAGCTTCTTCTCCTGTCTCCTGCATTCTAGGGCTGGGACGGTATGGATTTTTTTTTAAAAGCAAGAAATTCCCATGGTAGAGCGGTATACCGCAATCCCCTTACGAGAGTAGCGTAAGTTAGAGCGAGAATGGCAGGGTGCCTTAAGTGAATGACGTCAGTGCTCGTGTGGTCGCGCAAGGAGAGCGAGCGGCAACGGGGAGTAGCGTATGAGTGCCGCTGTGAGTAAAAAGAAATAGCAAAGATGATGTAAAGTGAGTTAAAAGTGAACAATAAAACAACAAGCTTGAGCCTCTCGAGACACGGTGGCTTTAGCTGTTGTCAATAGCTAGGCTACTGCCGGTCAAGTGAATGGCATTACCCGCGAAAAAAACATCGGCTTAAACCTTACAACATGTTGCAGCCGTAGACTGTATAAAAACATTGCATTTCAGCTCAATGTGAGAGTCTTTACTGAGTTTTGCTGTCATTTAGGGCCACAATGGTTTCTCTCATCTCCGTTGATCCATTCCACAGACAGTTCAGAAAGCTCTTTTGTCAGTAAAGTAAAATAAATAAAGTTTGCCGACAATGCCAAGTGCAGCCCGTCTAGACTCGGCAGTTTGTTGCTCTCTCTACCAATATAAGCTGCTCTGTTTTAGGCTACGAAACGTGCATGCAGGCTGAAATTCAACCGTGCCGTTTTATCGGGATAAAGCTATAAACAGAAGGGAACTCTGTTAGCTGCTAGGCTAATGTGCAATGGTAAACACTGCAGCTGTAATGTTAATGTGTCTACCTCAGCTGAGAATGGAGAAATGTCTTCCATTTCCAACAAGACATTACACAGGTACTCTCACATATAGGCATACTAGTCAACACAAATGGAATGTTATTATGTGTCATGGAATATTGAGATCTCCAACTTGCGAAAACTTGGATTTTTTTCTCTCGGAATTATCATCTTTTGATGATAAGTTTTATTTAGAAAACCCATGAATCCATGTAAGACACAATGTCATCAGACACAATCCATGTCATTAGAATCAATGAATCCATGTCATTAGACACAACATGCACACATGTGCAGGCCAATGTTTTTTTTTGCGGTGATGACTGTGACGAGCTCAGACCGTAATGCGGTAACCATCCCAGCCCTACCACATTCACTTTCTTGGGAGTGCGTGTAAAGGGGGCAGGGAGAGGGGGGTTTACGGTAACAAATTTCAAATTAGATATAAGTCAAGTTATTGTGTGGATTTGCAAGTTCTAACACATACTCATAAATCAGACAATGCACAGGCAATTTAGCGAAATCCCTGCAGTTTTGGTCTTGACCGGTCTTGAAATAAAATCCAGAGTCCTCCTTATCTGAGACCGAGTAAAAATGCGGACGATTCCGAGACGAGACCGAGACCTTCAAAAATTGGTCTTAAGAGTACTTGGGTACTCGAGTACTACAACACCGGTTAGAAAAGTTCATTTTCAAAGAACACATATAATCCAATGTGTGATTTGTAATATATTCCATTAGATTATTCAGTAAAGCAATCTAAATACTTTGGATTAATTAGTTTGGATTATTAGCGAGTAACTAAAAACCAGGCTGAAAAGCAGTGTTTAACTGACCTCTCTGGTTGACCAGTGTGGTCTGTAGCACCTGTAACTAGGGCTGTACCCAATGCCATTTTTTTTTCACATTCAAAGCTTCTATTGATGTTTTAAATGGCTGTCGTTATATTTTATGACATCATAGCCCTAAAAAAATTTTTTAAATCCTCAATTTGAATAAAGTGATTCATCGGATTCAATTATTTTTTATTAAATCAACTTTCTTTAATGAATATAACTTGTCACTTTCGTCAGCATTAATACATGTAAGCAGCAGGTTCATCCTATACGGGCATAACCTAATGATGAAATAGTAATTGTGCTCTTTGGCTTATAGCTACATTATGCTACGACAGAAACAACGCTCTGTTATTGGAAATGTTTGGCTCACACAAGTCAGAAACATTCTCACGCAGCCCCTACTGGAATCTAACCCCCTGTTTTGAATGTTAGCACTTCATGAATGGGCGTTCTCAGTTATCAGCCTCATAGATATGGGTTAGAGGGAGCCTGCTATATCTACTAGTAGGTTCAGAAGGCTGTTATCATCTATTCACATGGTAATGGTTGCCGTTAGCTTCGTTGTTAATTCAAACAAAACTAACGTTACTTGGTTTGGTTTAGGCAACAAAAAGTCGGTTAGGTTTTGGAAGAGATCGTGGTTTGTTTGTTACATACCTATGTTCCTGGCATTATTTGAAAACCTCACGTAAGAAAAAGTTAAATTACGTAGCCTACGACCTAACTCAGATGTAAGTCAAGCTTGACTTTTTTGTTTTACACGGGACACAAACATCGGTCTCATGTGTAAAAGTCCTGTGTTTGTTTGACCTGTCCACCACTCCAGCCTTCCTTTTTACCAAAGACTGTAAAAATAATGGACGGAGCTTCCGGGGCTGTAAAGTGAAGTCAATGCAGAAGTGCCTCATTTCCAGCAGGGGGCGACTCCACTGGTTGCACAGAGGTCTCTGTTTCTATTGAAGTCTTTAAGGAAATCACCCTACTTGTCACTTGATTTATTACCTCAATAAACATTTTTATAATTATTAGTTAATTAGTTATTTGAATTAGTTTTATTGTTTTTGGTAAGAAACAAAGTCTAGAAAAAGTTAAAAGTAGCAGTAGTCGTTGAATATTTTAATGTACAATCAGTGTATGTAGCATTAAAACTGTGGAAGTTGTAACAGTTTAAAATGGATAAAAAGATTTTAGAAGACTTTATATGCATATTTTCACAAATATCATGTGGTACACACAGTTTTTGAACAATACAGCATCATACTTAAAAATATACAGTATATTAATAAGGCAGTCATTTCCATTAAATGAGCATTACAACCTTACCTTATGATACATAACATAAATAAACTTGAGGAGAAAGGTACCTAAATACATAGTAAGAAAAGAAGAATACAATAAATTAGAGCTGGGCAATAATTGAATATGATAATTTATCGTCTTTCAATGGAATCATATCGTGATGAAATCATATATCGAGATATCGTGATATGCAATTACGTTGTCTAAATTGATAATAACAAGCACATACTAACTCACTGAAAATCTGTTGTGAAACATTTTGAGACAATATCATTTGAAGAATTACAGATTTGTTTTAACATCACACTATTTTTGTACATAGTATATAGCTTCTTTTTTTTCTCTATAATTTCACTTGACACTGTTTACCACATTGTTGATGATTATTTATCTAAAATCTCATTGTAAAAAAGATTTTGTGATAGCAGCACTTGTCAACCCTACAATATTGTTGTAATATTGATGTATTTGGTCAAGAATATCGTGATATCTGATTTTCTCCATATCGCCCAGCCATACAATAAATACCAAAAAAATTGAATTGATTGTTAGGCTTTATAATCACATTTCCTTGAAAAGAAATCTTGTAGTACGATGTAGAAGTTCTTTTTAGTTTTTTTTAGTACGATGTAGAAGTGTACTCCAGGATGTGTCGGTACATGGTGACATCACAGTTGGGTGTGGTTTCAGGTGCAACAGAGCATGCTACCGACCACACCCAGCAGTGCTGCTGCTTAAAACTTTCAGCCAGAGTGGGCAGTTAAACCTTCTTTAAAATGAATAAAAACATGTATTAAACTGTATAGGAAAAGTAGAAATCCTCTTCGCAGCAGTATAATTCAGTAAGTTGAGAAAATTGGAGAAGAGTTTGAGTTTCATCAGGCTTGCTCATCAAGGCAGATCACCTTTTTATTGGTGCACTATAGAGGAATTTCCCTTAATGATTATTCCTTCATCATAATTAACAGTCATTAAGCAATTATTTAAAGTGTTCATCCTACAGTAACATGTTCAAATTAATGAGGTAATGATTTATTGATGATGAAATGCAACGTCTAATTGTTTTAAGGGATAACCTGAAACTCATTAGCAAGTGGAGGAACTCTATAATGGATATTCTGCTCTGAGGTGGAAAGTTGATTTCAAATAAGGGTTAAAAACAGAAATGAAATCTAGGAGAATGTTGAAAAGGTTTGCTGGAGAATTCCTTTGTCAGCTCCCTGTCTTTCAGCTCCGATTAATTACAAACCTGAAGTGTAAAAATTCTATATAATTTACCATGACAATGAAAGCGATAACCAGCCTGATATATACCGGAGACAGTATGCTTGCAGATGAGCGTGTGTGTGTGTGTGTGTGTGTGTGTGTGTGTGTGTGTGTCAGAGAGAAAGAGAGGGACTTGAATTGCATGCTACTGTCCGTCAGCTTTGTCATGTTTGTTCAGTGGAAGATTATGGAATGGGAGAGGGATGGTGACAGATTATCTTCCTTAAAATATGTGTGTGTCGGTCCAGTAATATATAGTGTGTGTGTGTGTGTGTGTGTGTGTGTGTGTGTGTGTGTGTGTAGTGTCATGTCAAAAGCCCTTGAGGTCTGCTGGTACCTCCCAACCAGCCAGAGAGTCTGAATAAAGTCGGACCCACCCTAAAGAGACACACACACACACACACACACACACACACACACACACACACATACACACACATACACACAGAGTGGCCTGTCTGCATGATGCCCAGGGTAAGGGCACCACAACAAACAGCGTCAGACTCTAGAGAGCCGATGCAGACGGGCTGTGGCGGCGCTGACATGGGAGAATGTAATGTGTTTTGATAGACGCTCTGGGCTAAACAGGAAAGAAAGGCGAGCAGTAGGTGTGGAACACTGCAACCACACTGAGTTTGTTGGCTAGTTTTATGAAAAAAGCTGTCTCTCTGGCTCTCTGTCAACTGAGTAGCCTTACATGCACCCCAGCCGTCCGATTTCAGAGAGTAAACAGCTGAAAGCAGCATGAGTAAGATATTTACTGACCCGCAACTCAGACTAACCTCAATATATCAGCAGGAGGGTGACAGGATTAATAATCAATACGTCACCACCAGGAGGCAAATCATTTACGTGTGCTGGTGGGAAACTTCAAAATCCAAATGCTTACGCAAGAAACGATCAAATTCATATCCTTTCATTGCATCTATGTCGGTTTTCTCATGACTTTAATGCTGTTTTGTAGCTGGATTTCAAGTCTCAGATGTCTGAGCTTCTCGCCAGTTCTTAAGCACATCACAGAAGATATTCACTGAGGGATGTTTTTTTTCAAAGGAGCAGTGTGTACGATTTAGTGCCTTGTAGCGGTGAGGATGCAGACTGCCCTCTGCCCCAAATGGTCGCAGGAGATGGCCGCCAACCAAGAGCCAGGTTCTGTCCAAGGTTTCTGCCAGTTTTTCCTCGCCACTGTCGCACCAAATGCTTGCTCTTGGCGGAATTGTTGGGTCTCTGTAAGTTACAGAGTGTGGTGTAGGTCTTACTCTCTGTAAAGCGTCTTGCGATAAAGCCCTCTCTAGAGCCGGTGTTTGGTTAGAAACATGGCGTTGCAACGTGGCGGGCTCCGTAGAAGAGGACCCTCTCCCTATGAAGATATAAAGGGCTTATTTTAAGCTAACGAAAACACAACAATTCTTAGTTTCAGGTAACATAATTATGAATGGTATGTTTCATTTCTGCCAATAGATCCCCTAAATCCTACACACTGGTCCATTAAGTAAATTGAAGTTACTTGACTAAGTTGATTTCTTGCTGTAATGAAGTGACTGGACAACAATGGCTGCCTGGACAGTTTAAAGACATAACATTTTCAAACAGAACATGAGCATGTTGGACAGACCAAACACCATACTGACTTACATGTAGCTGTTCTTACAGCCTATCAGTTCACACGTTACAGAAGTAATGTTTTACCAGAAGGTTGTACTAGAGGAAAGGTAATTGGGTTATTTGAATTTTGTGAATGAATGTTTTCAGCAGCTTTCAAAGCAATTTGAACCTTACATTATGAGATACATGAAACACTGGTGAAGGGGTTGTCCTACTTCATAGGCTTAATAAACCATTCTAAAAAAAGCCTTGTTACAAGTCTAAAAACAGGGCAGTTGTTCTTAGGCTGGAAATACATGGTTTCATTGATATAAAGGGGTTGACAAAATAATGGAAACACCTCTCAGTATAATGCAATACAGTTCAACAACAGCACGAACTGAACATTGTAAACTTTATGAAGGATTTATTGCATTACTGCTGCATTAGGCCATGATCACATTTGGCATCTGTTTTGACAAGAAAAAGTTTACTAGGGCACTTTTGTAGTTAAGAAAAAATCTGGCAGCGGTTTGGTTCCAAAAAGCAGCCGAGAGCGTCTTTTGTTGCTATGACAACAGCTACTTCTACAGTATCCAAGAGTGCTATGTGGAGTGGAGCTAGAGAATGAATAGAGAGAGGGAACGGTACTACTGCTAACGTTAGATAAAACAAAGCGAGTTCCCTAAATAGGGAGCACCCACTCATATTATATAAATCTATTTTTTGGCACCTCCTCCATTTTTTCTTTTGCTGGTAGCTTCAAAAAAGACGCTAAATGTGCCTTAGACTGCATCAGTTTTAGCTGGACCTATTAAAGTGGCAACTGAGCATAGATTTGTGGCTCTGTGTAAGGCTCTGAACACCCTCACAGGTGTTTTCTTTTATTCTGGGTTGATTAGACGTCTGCTCAGGTTGATAGGGGTCTAGAACTATGCTGGGAAATATGTGAGGTCACCAAAGGCCATGTACCAATAAAAATTGAACATGTGTAACTTCGCCATCACAGAGAGAGAGACGGACATGTCAAACATTCTGTATACGCACACACACACTACTGAGACAAGGTCTAATCAGGCAACTCACACCTGTGTAAGGTGTAAGTGTCCTCTCTGTTTTGGAAGTGTTGTTAGAATTCTATTATCTACACTGTAGTTCTCCTACTCTGGCTGAGGTGGGGCTACTGTTCTCCATACTAGAGATGAGCCGGCTCCGATACTGCCTAAAACACTGGTATCGTTATCGGGAAGTACTGGAGTTTATGCACCGATCCAATACCACGTAATAAAGCCCTAAAGAAAATCTACGTTAAAGTAGTTTATGTTCTTTTTCCGTTGACTGTCAAACTGCATAATAAAAGAAAGTTCTGGGGCGTTCATTGTTTGTGTTTGTTCATGTTTCACAAAGAGTTTAACCTGAGCCAGGCCGACAACAAAGATAGAAATCATGTCACATCCATACAGGGAGAGTAGTATACAGTTGTTAAAACATAATGAAATATATGACACACTAGTATCGGATCGGTACTCGGTAACGGCCGATAAGCAAGTTCAGGTATCGGAATCGGTATCGGGAAACAAAAAATGGTATCGGGCCATCTCTACTCCATACAACCTTTCGATATTCTGATTAATGACTCATTGGGTCTGATAATTACTTTGTACTTAATTTCACCTCATCAATCCGTTAAGTGAAAGTATACAGTTATTATACCTTCAGAAAAGGAATGACACTGTCACAGGTTGGTGCTGCAACCAAGCAGATTGACAGTATTGTGGTTTACTCTTGTTCTCGCACTTGTGTTGCACACTGTATCGTATGTACTTGGGTTTTGTGTCTGTTCATGTATGTATATTATTATATGCATTTTTGTGGCAGCCTTTTGCCCAAGACAAATCTCCCTTGGGACAAATGAACAAATCTTGAATCACTTGTGGGTCGTCTTTCCTGCCCCCAGGGATGATAATTTATGAAACGTTCCTGTGGGTCCAATAAGAGGGTAGGAATAAACGGCCTATATCGTCGTATAGTTTGGTGGCCTTGTTGGAGATTGCTGTCTGAAACACATCACTATACCAGGTTTGTGGGCCAATAGAGTCCTCTCTCTCTCTCTCTCTCTCTCTCTCTCTCTCTCTCTCTCTCTCTCTCTCTCTCTCTCGCACACACACACACACACACACACACACACACACACACACACACACACTTCCTCCTGGGAGTGATGTCTAAATCTTGTCTCTGGCACCCAGCAGCGTCCCTCCTGCCGTGAAGCAAGTAATTAGACACCTTCCCCAAGGTCAGGGCTTTTACAGTGAAACATGATAAACAGCAGTAGATCTTATAGCAGGAGTTTTCAGGGGTTAGCCTGGGGTGTGTGGGGGCTGCTCCACATGTTTCTCCATCAGACAAAGTTAAGAGCCAAACACGTCCTTGTACTTTCGCCCTCCCTCAGCTCGATTGACAACATCGGTGTATCTGGCGCTCTGCCTGTATGCACAGATCAATCACTTCATTATGTGCTGGAGCAGCACTGAGTGGGTGGGACTTGAGAGGGGTCAATTCAAGCTACAAAACAATCTTGTAGCTAAGATGACTAGCTGTTTATTGTAGAAAAAAAGCATTGTTTAATTATAAATGATCTCAATATGCTTTAGGCCACTGGCTAAGAACTGCAATTACTATTGACCATTTAAAGCATACCAGATACATTTAGGCTGATTTATTAGCATCAGATAGGCATTGGTTTTAGTTTATTTCTATGGCATGAAAATGTTATCCTGGTGAAGCGTCCCGGCTGGTCGAATATCAAGCATTGACTGATTGATATTCAAAAATTAGGGGTAAGACAAAATAATTTATTTACAATTATTGCAAGAGGAGGCTGGGATTGCAGTGACAATTATATGTAAACATCCTGAACAATTTTATTTTTTGTGGATGCTAATAACTAGAGCTGCTGTCGTATTGATTTTTTTTATTTCGCACAAATTAGTGAAGAAATTCAAACCGTTGTGATAACCGCAATAAAAATTTATTTATATCTGTCTGTATATCTTTTTTATTTTATAAAATAGTTTCTAACTAACACACCCACTTGGTTGAGGGGAAAAACATTTTTCATGGACATTGACATTAATTACTTTCATATTTAAGACTGGTCTGGTCACTATCGATGTGTGACCATATTAGGGCTGTTGGAACGAATACCAAAAGTCGAATATAATTCGAATAGTAAAAAAATCAGTACTATTTGAATGCTGAAATTACTATTTGAATTTATAAATATGTAATTATGTTATAAGGCTAACATTAGCTAATCTCCATCTTCTCGCCTTGGCCTACTCGCATGTGTCACTCATGTCATGTCTTATGAACAATAAGTTAGCGGGAGTGAGAAACACAAGGCATTGTGAGGTCTAAGCTAACGTTACGTACCGAGTAAGGTTGGTACAACATCACAGAGCTAACGTTAGTACAGGGGGAGTGACAGGCTGCGACTGGAAATAAGAAGGACGGGAAATAGTTTTAACATGAGCCAAAGTGCTTATGTTAATGTTAGTTAGCTCATTCCTGTTTCCTAACTGCGTCGCGAGTTATAGTAACGTTAGCTTAGTTGGGAGCTTCATGAGAAAGCTAAAGTTAATGTTAGCTGCCCTACAGCTGTCAGAGTTAGCTTTGACTTCATATATTACCTTCAAATAGCTGTATTCTCAGTAACGTGACAATCTGCAAGAAACAAGTTGCTTATAACTAGTAGCTAACACTGTTGTTACTTAGTTTTTGACAAATCGTTTCGGCTTTGCTTTCTAACATGACGTTATTGTGCTATCCGAGCACCGTTAGCATTTACAACAGAGCCGCTTCACTACACTTGTTAGATAATGTTTCATTACAGAGTTTGTGTTGATTTGTGTTTGTCACTGTGTGCTCGTGGTGGAAAATTAATGTAAACAGAGTTGCTTGCAATGCCCCATGATGTAGGTCCCCTTCAAGGCCTAATGTTAGAAGTCCCTCTAGTGGACAGAATGTGTAACAACAACCACATGCTTATAGTGGCATTCACAATGCATAAGCCTGAGTAGTGTCGTACATATTAATAGCAGGCTGCATTTGAGCATTAAATATTCAGATATTATTTGAATATTAAAAAACATAAATGAAATTCGAATGGTATTATAGAGGAAGATTGACAGCTCTAGAATATATTAGTGATCCACGTTCCATCTATAATAAACCACGTAAATTTAGCCAACTCTGACTGCAGTTCACTTGATGATTCACGCCTCTGCCTTGGCAGGACGGCTCAGAGTGGCAAGCAGCTTGATAAGCCAATGCTTGTTGACAGATAGGAACATTTGCAGGTCATTTTCATTCAACCTCAAGGAGCAGGCCGCAGCTGTCAAAACCATGTATTAAAATTCTGTGCTGCTCTGAGTGCCCACTGACACGATTATTCCACATATAGAGGAAATGGCCACATAAACTAACTTTATTTCAGGGTCCATAAACCTGCTGGCAAGTGGGACTGTGTATGATGAGCAGTGCAGTTAACTTAAGGAGCAGCCAGATGCTCCTTGAACTGTCTCGGTCATCAGTAGAGCAGCCCTGGGCTCATGGACGGACCCATAAATTTATCCAACACAGCCAAACTTATCGGCCACATCGATCCATGTGTCCATCACCCAGAGGCTGCGGCTGTGTTCTGTGCTGTAGTCTAATTGGCTGCTAATGACGGTTGTTGAAACAGTGCTTACCTCCGGGCCAGGTTAAAAGCCTTGTCCTTGTACCTTTCACTTTATTTCTCCTACTGCAACACAAGATTCTTCACAGGGATTCTTTCTCGTTTCTGGTCAGTTCTATACTATACGATACTATATATACTATACTATACGGTACTATATTTAGAAATTTACCCATTGGACTTTTCTAAAGGCAATACAATAACTTACTCACAAAACTACAGGTAGCTAGGTTTATGAGCATGAATGAGTGCATCCTAATTGTTCTGAGTTGTACAATTGGGAAACATGTATGTTTTAGTTGGTCCTTCATCATTCTCAATTATTTTGTTGCCCACAAGGTGTAAAATGGAGCACTAAAACCGTGATACCATGGGTTGGTGTTACAACCAGATACAAGGCTGAGTCACAGGTTAGTCTTTATTTTTTGTGATTAACAATTTTTTTATTTTTCATTTTTTAACAGAATACAAAACATTTTCTATTTTTCTAGTATATACATCTAATCTGGCAAACCGTTCCAATGACATTTTTTCAAACGCCGCCACCCTAGCCATCTCACAAGCCCACTCCTGAATTGACAGCACCCCTTCATTCTTCCATCCTCTTAAAATAATCTTCTACTCTTCTGTCCCACTACTCATCATCCAGTGTAATACTCCGATCCCTTTCCCACTGTAATACACATGAGGACTTTTTGTTGCTATCATCAGTACTTTGTTGATGCTGTTGGTGTTGTTGGCTGAGCTGTTGGCTCTCTACAGTAAAAATGCCCTCTCAAGTGTTATTGTTACAGTAAACTGTAGCAGAGTGGAGCCTGAATGCTCTGCTATCTCTTCCCAGCCACATTGTTCCCTACATAAGCCTCTGCTCAGAACTACTGCACCTTTTTTGATTTATGGGCAAATTGTGCTGTAGTTTTCCTTCTGGATTTACACTGATAGCTCTTGGGACTAATTCAATTCAGGTTTGGGGGGGAGGGGGGGGGAAGAGCTCTGGCTGCTGCTTTCCCATTACATGGTAAATCTCCAGAGAATGAGACAGAGGTGTGAGAGTCAGCAAAAACCCAGATTTTCTGAAAGTAGCAATGTATATGCTCAAGGTTTCTGTATCATATAGTAATACAAAAGCTGATTAGGTGACCCTTTTAATTGCCACTTGAATGGGCCTATGTGCCTAAAGGACCTACCGTGCACATGCAAGTGTTTTTCAGACCATATGGGCATGACTTTGATAATCTGGATATATAGAGGGTCTGGCTTTCCCTGTGGAGTAAAAACATAATGGGAAAACCGCAGCTAAAAGCAATTTATATAACTAATAATAAATAACTGTGTCATAAGTAGTGAACCTGTTTGGTACCGCTCTAGATAAAATTGATGGTGCCGAGCAAACTTCTAAAATACTGAAGGAATTGTTTTGGAAAATCCAATTTAGTCATTTCTCTTTTTTCTGGCCTGGTATTTGGTTCACTGATTAACAGTACCGCATTGATTGTGCTAGTGATTTTCAATAACAACAAAACCGTTCTGTCCCATGGTGTATCTGTGCTGTTATCCAGAGGCTTAGTCATTCCCTGTCATGAAGCTGAATGATAAGCATCACTACACTGCACCAAGAGGTTGGCTAAAAGGAATATGTCATCAAAAATAATCATTTTGCATGACTGACAATTCATTGCCTAAAGTGGTTGTAAAAAGAAGAAAAAAAACTCATTCTCAGAGTTTCTCTATAGTCTTGCATAGGCAGACCAATCTCCACACTTCGTTTTAGCACTGTGCCAGGAGAAGAGAAAGCTCTGGCTGAACCCATCATAATTCTGCACTAAAGGAAAAAAACAAGGGTTGTTTGTATTTCTTTACCAATCACAATTGTCATGGGTTGTGCTAAGCCCAGGAGAATTCCGAATGAACATCAGTAAAGAAATAACAGCACTTTTTGACTGGTAGTCAGCAGCAGACTCGGAAAAAGAACCCATTATTTTGAAGTTGCATAGATGTTGATATGGCTGCCTGTAACAATATTGAAACCCAAAATGAAAGTTGTCATCCATAATGGCCATGCCTGCTATCTGCATTAAAAGAATCAAATATTTAGTCAACCTCATGTCTGTGCATTAAGTACAGAGCTGGAGTCAGGCAACACATTCTCATGAATATACTAGTGCTGTCAAACGATAAAAATATTTAATCGCATTAATGTCATAGTTAACTCGCAATTAATCGCACATCTTTATCTATTCTAAATGTCCCTAGATTTCTTTTTGTCCAATTATTTTTTCTCATTTTAATGCTCTTATCAACATGGAAAAGTGGATTGCTTGCTTGGTGCGTTTGTCGCCTGGCTTTGACGAGGGGGCGGAGAATTGGCATCAGCTGTGTGCTTGGCCATCAAGTGGTATTTCAGACTGGACGTGCTGCGATGATAGCCCAGTTCACAAACAAAACACACAGATCACTTTGGTCTTGTCAATGGAACCATTTGGCAACTTTTTAAAAGTAAACTTTCCATTCAGAATCTTATTGACATCCATTTCGGCGTCTACTCTTTGGCCGGCTTGCAAGCCCAAACAAGTGTGTGCCTGTTGTTGTGTTTCCGGTCTAGCTAGAGCCGGTGTGGTGTTGTAGTTTTTCTAACGTTACTAGTTGTTGCAACAGCATGTGAAAAAAACGACAAAGTTTGCTATGCTAAAAAGAACGTTAATCTCGCGATAAAAAAATGTACGCTGTTAAAATGGGTTTGCGTTAACGTCGTTAATAACAAGTTTAACTGACAGCACTAGAATATACTCAATAATAATTTTGGTTTGGGTTAAAACACTGGTCCCTTTAAGTAGTACTCCCAGGACACAAACACCTGTTTCCTGGATGAAAGTCGTTTTTCCATTAATCTATCTTTGTAGTTTGGCTTATTTGAAGCAAATGCACTTGAACTTGATTCCTGCAGTCCAGAGTTGTACCTTCATGGTTGAATGCACTTATTGGATGTCGCTTTGGATAAAAGCGTCAGCTAAATGACATGTAATGTGATGTAATGTTATTAACTTCTTCCGGGACACAAACTTTGCTCCCCCGCTTAACATCAAGCTAGCCAGGCTTGGCCCAGTTTAAAAGAAAACTTAGCAACACCTCTAAAGCTGTCTTGTTTACAGTGTATTTTGTTTCTGTTTCTATTTATGTGTTGTTGTGTTTAAGTGTTTAATACGATACAACCTGTTGATTAGTAATAGTAGTAGGGTATTTATTAAATTGAACTATTCATGTCATTTGATCAGTTTACAGCATCACTGCATCACACAGGGAAAAGTTTGCACTTTACTTGGCTTGTTTCCTTACGTGAAATGTTTGATGAGTCTGTAGTGCCACAGTATGAAAGATTATACTGCACAGCAAAAGATCAGGCAGCTTTGTTCAGAGCAGAATAAAGGGCATGTCTTTAAGCAGGAGTTTGTCCTTAATGTTATTCGCCTGCAGCATTAAATGTAATATAGAGAATCCCACTTTAGGCACATTCAAACCAAAACTGTAACTGAAGACATAACGTGATATTTCTGCCAAAGGCCTTTCTGCTCAAGTTTGGAAATAAACAACAGCAATCCTAATCTCATATCGCCTCTTCACCGTGTTGAGACAAATCTCAGCATATGTGCTTGTGTTGCTTTTCGTTCATGTAGCCAAGAGCAAAGCCAGGGAAGAGAACAGACAGGAAAAAACTAAGTGCTTCATTATAAAAGCAAAAACAAGCTCATTCGTCTTTAGACTCTCATTTGTCTGCAGTGGTAATCCAGTTCCTTTTCCAAAAACAAAATCTGTCTCTAGTTGTATAGGTTTGGACAACATTTCAAAGACATTATGAATTCAGTCATTCTGACATCTACACTGGTTCCCCTTCTCTTTTTTTAAAATCTACTGTCAGTTCATAAAGGAATAGTTCAACATTTTGGGAAATAATTGTATTCGCTTTCATGTTGCAAGTTACATGTAGATGAGAATAGCTATACCACTCCTCATACCTATAGTCTAAGTATGTACCAGCCGCTTAGCTTAGCATAAAGACTAGACACAGTATGGCTTTGTACAAATGTAACCAAATCCACCCAGTACCTCTAAAGCTCACTTAATTATATTAATAATTATAACTCATTTGTTTTATTTACTATTTTATTAATTTATTTTACTTGTAAAAATTCCAATTCACTATTTTACAGGGGTTAATGTGCCAAGTTCAGACTTGCGTCTGTGGGAGTTTTAAAGTTCCTGGGTTCCAAACTCCTGAGGACTGGGGGCGTAATACATTCAATCAGAAATTGGAAAAGCAGTGTTGTTGCTCAGCCTGGCTCTGGTGAATATACTTTAACACAACGGTACCATGACAAAATTATCTCAACGCTTTTGTGGAAAAGGAAGAAAAATAGCTTTTTTTCTGGAATTTCAACGAGGTTCAGTTTGAAATGCAGTCAACTGACACACCTGTTATCGTCACTTATGTGTATATTTACAATAAAATGAAATAGTATACCCCACACTGCCTCCGTTCATTTGACTTAATATATATATTTATACATTTTTATCATTTATAAGTGTGGTGAGATCTGAAAATACACAATACAGTAAGGAGCCGAAAGTCCACAGAGGCAACGCTGCTGTACACCTTTAGACTGTCCAATAAAAACATGAACTTTAACTAAGACAACCAATTTGGCAACGACAAAGATTAGATTTCAACGGCGACCACCATTTATTTTCCTTATAGACCTATTGACCTTATATCCAAGACATACAGGATACCTCAGTAAAACTACAGCTTGACACTTTTAAACAGTTTTTTATACGGATTAAAATGTATAACATGTTTAGAGATGCTAATGTGGATTTTGTTACCTATGAACAGGGTCGGAGGGTTAGCTTTTTTATGCCAAGCCAAAAGAACCGGCTTGCTCCCTGTAGCTACATATTCACCATACACACGTATGAGATCTTCTCTTGGCAAGTGTATTTCCCAAAAAGCTAAACGATTCCTTTGAGTTGAATGAGGCCCACTTAGATATAAAATGTTGGTGAACAGTGTGCTGTTCTTCTCTCTGACTGGCTCTGACTGGCCTGAGCAGCATGCCGGGCACAGAGGGCTGTCATCTGATTTTTAATTGCAGCCACAGTGGCTATAATCAGACTTATTGGAATGCGCCCATGCAGCCGTGATTTAGAGCCCGAGAATGATGGCCAGACATTTATTCCATAACCTTTCCTAAATTATCCAGGCAACAGACAGGATTGTGTCTCTCTTTTCTCACACTCTCACTCCGTCTCCCTCTTATCGGCTGTCACTATAATGAGCAGCAGGATTGGGGGGAGAGAGGGACACCCTGCGAGAGCCCAGCCGTGGGCAATGTGCTGGGATGAACTCAAATTGATCAGCTGTGCAGCCGTCTAAAGACAGCTCAGTCGCAGCACGGTCCATGCTCCAATACGGGATGACAGCAGAGTTAATTTCTGCCGAGATAATGAGGTGGCCTCAACATGCCTTACGTCCCAGTGCTCTACCAATCAATGCGTGTGTGTAAACAGCCAATAAAATTGGCCTTGCTTGAGTGTGCATGCATGTGTATATGTGGCATATTTTAAACTGATGCCAAAAGAAACGGGACAATTCACAGTGGACTCATTTATATTATTTATTGATTATTGTATCGTGCACTTATATTGTTCGCGGTTTGAGCGGAAGTGATAACATTATATTTCTTTGCTTCACCTGTTCACCTGGGGTTTTTTTGGGCTTTAACAGAGAGGGGGGGTAAGCCTGGGAGCGAACACTTTCTGTTGACCGCCGCACTAACACACTTATTTCTACTCACAAAGTAACTTTACATTTGGTAACTGCAGTGCTAGTTGTATTTTCTGTGTGGAGGAATAAATCATTGCAATACAATCTGGAGCGCGTCACAGTGTGTTCATGCATCTCTCAGTGTTTAGTCCCTCACGGCAGCACTTTGTTGGACTGCTTACAAGCTGCAACAGCCATGCTAACAGCTCTGTAGGTCTGTACTTAGTAATTAGTGTAGCAGGTTAGCATGCTAACATTTGCTAATTAGTACTAAACACAAAGTACAGCTGAGGCTGATGGGAATGTTATTAGTTTTGCAGGAATTGGTCAAATTAAACTTTTGACCTGATGATGGTGCTACATGAAAAGATAAGGGATCATCAGAGTTATTACAGTTCATCCTTAGGGGAACATCATTTTCTGTACTGAATCTTATAGCAATTGATCTCATAGTTATTGAGACATTTCACTCAAAACCACAAATGTCAACCTAATGGGTGCGCAGGACAACAAGTCAAGGAATCACCAAAGTCAGTAGGGTTCATCCTCTGGGGAACATCAATGTCTGCACAAATTTGCATGTCAGTTGTTCAGATATTTCAGTCTGAACCAAAGTACCATCTATAGATGTCACTAGAGACTATTTTGCTCCCTGATGGTGCAACACTGTCTGTTTATGAAAGTTTTTATATTTGCGTTCAGTTTGGAAAATCTTTGAATTAAAGACAAATTCCAGTTGGCATGAGCAGCAGGGCCCTTAATAAAACTCCAACTTCATCAACAGAAAGTCCAAGGAAAACAAACCAGCTCAATCACTCAGAGGAAGATATCCTACAACATCTGGTCTCCAGAGCAAAACTAAGGGCGTTCTCACACCGACAGCCTTTAGTTCGGTTGAATTGAACTAGAGTTTGTTTGCCCCGCTAGTGCGGTTCGTTTGGACAGGTGAGAACGCGGCAATCAAACTCTGGTGCGCATCAAAAGCGGACCAAACAACTCAAAGTTTCATTCGAACTCTGGAGCGGTTCGTTTGTGGTGAGAACGTGATCCGTACTCGAACCGCACCGACTGTATATACTCTACAAGTCTGAGCTAAATGTCTCCTGTAGTCAGGTGTGTTTAGCAATCTGCGATGCAGAAGAGCAGCAAACTTTAGCAGCTGGCAGTGTTTCTATTACGGAAATAGACTGCAGTCAAGCTTCCCGTCCGTCGTATCTCCGTGGTCAAACCAGCTGCCGCTAAAATTGGAGACAGACGCCGGCAGAGCAGAGCGTAGTCTCGGTGACCAGAGCAGACGTAGTCACGTCTCTTGCGAAACAATGTCTGTTTTAATGAAATGAGCTGGTTTGACCACTAGACCAGAACACAGGACCTTCTTCCTGTATTTACTTTCTTGCTCCCGCCCCCAGACATATCCGACCAATAAGAGGGCTTGATGTTCTTGCCTGATTTGTAATAACGCATTTTGGTACGCTTGGATTTTTCCAGGTGTGAAACCAAACCAAACCATACCGACCGAGGGCAAATCACTCCAAGTTTACTAACTCACCAACTGATTCGGACCAAAGCAAACAAACTACAGGTGTGAAAACGCCCTGAAATAGACATATACAGTATGTCTCCTTTTAATGATTAGGAACACTTCAAGATGAGACATGACTCAAGAGCAGTGCAGTTGTAGCTGCTCTCTTCAGCATTGAAAGGTCTTGCTATCCTTAATCTTGGGCCTACACTAGTCTCGCATTGTCAGACCTTCCTCCACAGCGCTGCGGAAGAGGGTTTGGCTAGTCCACACAGCATTCTGGGATGGGAGAAAAACGTGCTCTGGTTTATTGGCATTTCTTTAAACCAATCACAATCGTCATGGGCCTAAGCGCCGGATGGAGCCGCAGTGCCTCTGCAAAATAGCCTCCAGAAGGAACTTGTTTTGGTGGAACATGTGTACGTTCAGAAGTTGTTTTAGTTTAGTAACAGAAAACTCAGATTGGACAGATAGTCTAGCTAGCTGTCTGGATTTACCCTGCAGAGATCTGAGGAGCAGTTAACCATAGTCCTCAGAAATCCACCAGAGTTTAAAATTCAAAACAAAGAAAGCGGAAGGAAAAGGACATCGGCAAAAAAAACATGCATCCGGCGGAATTTCCTGCTGCACCAGAGCAATCCCGGAAGTGGTATGTCGTGGATATAGACTAGCCTACACTCAATGGAAACACTTCCTAAGCTTGAGTACTCCGGGGCCAGCTATAAAAAATAAAAATAAAAAAAGATTCATATTCCTTCTCCTTGCAAAATAGAATTATTACCAAAGTCTCTATTTGATGTCATGGTGATAATTGAAAGGCTGAATGTACTGCATTAATTACAGCTGCAGAGATGGTAAAATATTAATATTTGATTATGAAAGATCAAGATCATTTGGACTCAAAAGAGTTGCTCTCTTCTTTTGCGGGGTTAATAGCTATTGGGGGAGAATGTTTCAATGTTACATCATTTTATTTATTTTTTATATTGCTGGAAGGTAACAGTATGAATAGGCCTTTGAAGACTGTCGTGTTTTGAACCATTTAACCTTGGACCTTCAAATACAGTTTTAGTAAAAAGACACATTAAAGTAGATACTTTATAACTATAGAATGTAAGCTGCCTGGAGAGAAGATTTCAGATTGTAGCCAACCAGTGGCGGATCTAGAAAATTTGACAAGGGTGGCGAAAGGTCTTGGCAGGGTGGCATTGGAAGACCGTACACAGAAACCCCCATATGTAAACTGTAAAACTGCATAACTGCATTCTCTAATTTGTTTGACCTTTTGGTTGATCATAATTACTGATATAGTAAGACAAATAGAATAGAATGTGTCTTATTTTATCAGTAATTATGATCAAACAAAAGAAACTGTAAAACATCAATAGATAATCTATTCATATACTGTATGTACATCTTTACATATCTATCCCTATAACATATACAACAGAATAGAAATAGCCAAAAACTGAAAAGATGTCATTTTACTGAGTGATATGACATGTTATACTACTGTACTGCAATTTATATGGAAGAATATAAACAAACCATATGGTCCAGGGGTAACTGCAGGCCTCTTCCTCCCTGTCATCTTCATCTGCTGCCTGCTGATCACTCCCTGCCTCTGTCCCTCTCTCTGAATCTGCAGCCTCCTCTTCATCCCTCACAGTCAATTCTTCCTTTCCCTCGTCTCCTTCACTTATTTCTCCATCTCCTTCTGTGGTCTTCTCCTGCTCTGACCCGCCTGCTCTCTCCAGTTTACTGCCTTCTCCTTCTTCATTTCCCTCCTTCTCTTCATCCAGTTGTTGCAATATCCCCACTTTTAGCATTCCTTTTCACTTTTAGGCTCCAGCTACTCTATCCAGCTACTCTGGCCTGTAAAAATCAAGATGTGAAAAGCTCTGGTTAACCTTGTATTACAGTCCACTGTGGGGCCCTGTAGCTAATAAGTAGGCCTAGCCTTTAACAAATATAAAATCAGAAAATATCACATGCACACAACAGTTATGTTTAAACTAGCCTACTCCCATTATATTTGTTGTTTTCCCAGTTTGACAGTAAACGATGAAACCTGGTTTAATTTGTGCAGCCTTATTGCTGTGATATGTCAGAGTAAGTGGATTTTATAATAGGCTACTGCTTAACTAATCAAATAAAAATGAGCAAGCACTGTAGTGTGTTGTAACGTAACGCCAACGAAACGGCGACCCTCTGTAAACGTTATGAATTCAAACATGCCAGTTTGTAATATTTTGTATTATGCTGTTCTTGTCTTTACTAAAATCAAAACTAATCAAAGGGCAGAATCAAGAGGGAGCGATTTGACTTTCGGGTAACGTAATAGACGCACTGTTGTTGATGCTGACTCGCCTTTAGCATACATTACATTTATTACAAATTTAACTTTAAATTAAACGTGTGTTGAGTCTTTGCCTGGATGCAGGGCCACCGCCCCGCAGCAGGCTCACTGAGCCCTATCTTGTACCCAGTGCAGCACGGCGCAAAGCCCGACGCAAGTGTCTTTGCTATTTTAACACCGTCCAGTGCCCACGTCGTTTAAATAGCAAATGCACCTGCGCCCATCTGTGTGCCCATGGGTGTGCTGGTCTTACAGGGAGGTGTGTTCAGGTGCATTCCTGACATATTGCTATCTTGAGGCAGCAGGAAGTGGTTGTGCCATTGACCAACAAAAACCTGGTCTAAAGTCAATAACGCAGCATTTCATTGTTATTTTAACAGCAAATTAGTAAAATGCGCCTAGGCTCGTGCACAGCGCGCGCACACTATGCTTGTTACACACACAGCAGCACACAAACATGCAAAAGATTACAAATAAAAATATTACGGTGCAACTCTGCCATCATAATAGCAATGCGCCAAGGTACAAACACGCCTGGCTGTTAAAGGAAATGGAAGATGACACTCTTTTTTTGGTTTATTGCATATTACGCCCAAAACACACATTTGAATTAATATAGACACTAAGTACAACCCTTTTGAACCATGCGCCTGGTGCACGGACCCTTTTTTCCGCCGTTAAACTAGAAAAAGTGAATTTGGACACTCCCTAAACGCACCTGGGCCAGGCGCTTCACGCCGTGCACTTAGATCATTAAAATAGGGCCCGCTGTGTGCGAGCCAGATTGTGCGAACGCCGCTCTGCACGTTTGATGCAGGGATGTAGCTAAGTATTTGAGGGACAGGGGGCTAAGATTACAGATTACCAATTATTTATTATAAATTATTATGAATGTATTGTTTGTTTCAATGTTTTGAGAAGCTTGTGGACATAGTGGCGGTTTATTTTTACAAGTACAGTTTTTGGAACACCAAAGTTAATGGAAAGGAACACCAACATGTTTATTAATTCGTACGGTTTCTCAAAAGTTCGCAGCATATTTTTAAATGCTTGTTTTTCGACCGTGTTTAATGGCTGCATCTCTTTGGCTGTATACTGAGTTACGCATTCTGTGAGCGTGTGCCATTTTGTGCTGTCACGTTTATATTTGCACTGCCGGGAAAAAGCATCTGTAAGAGATAACTGTCTGGAAGACCCCTCTCCACCTCCACCTGTGATTGTTGTTCCCAGGTTAAAAAACTGAGTGGGATGGTTATGTTTTAGGTGAGGTTTTAGGTTAGCCTGGATGCCAGCCGAACTTAGCCCCGCCCACAACTCAAATTGTGAGGGCGGGCTTTATACGATGATGGACAGATACAGTAACGAACAGTAATGTCTCTCTCTCACACACACACACACACACACACACACACACACACACACACACACACACACACGTGTGTGCATTGTGCAAAGAGTGGTTGCTATGGTTGCATATACAGAAATAGATATTTTAATTAAAAGTAGTTTTTGTTGTGTGTATACATTTAAGTTGTTACTCTCACATAAATCCTACATGATTTAGCCTATTACAGAAATATGCAATGACTAATGAAAAAACGCTTTGTCTGTGTAACAAAGGGCGTATTTTTCTCCACCCGACGGTGGTATGTGTGTATTATGTTCAGATTTTTGGACCCATTTTATGAACCTGCGGTCTCCGGGGACCTCCGTGCCAGGGATAACAGCAGGCGGCCGGGTGTCTGAACTGTGCAGAGCACCGGAACAAAAACACCGACACATCACCGACAATAGCATCCATAACACAGGCGGGCAGTTTGACAAGTGGGCGCAATCCCATGAAACTCGCGTTCGTGCTTGTCACACCCCTGCCCGTTGCAAGAGTTGAATTGTGTTGATCTTTTCCCTACGCGAGCAACACGCCGTGCAAATCAATGAACAAGAGATGGATTACTGCCGTTTGTGAGTTCACTAAAATATAAAACTGTTTTCCAAACAGTTAACAGGACATAGACAGCAGGGCTTCTGCTTGTCAGAGCATCGGCACAAGACTGGATTTATCGGGTAACGTCCGTAATTATGACTATGCTAATTTAGCTAACTTTAGCTGTCAACAATAACAGATCATGGTTAGGAAAATACTAGGATTGCCACTTTTTGTTATAAATGGACCTGTGATTAGGGATATATGATACCACAGTCAGCTGATCTCATTCAGTTGTAGGGCAGGGATAGAGTAGTGCACAGAATCCCCATGGTTATCACACATTGATCGGCTGGCCTTCATATAAGGAGCGAGATCCTGCGGATCCATGCAACTACGCAGGTGAAGTGTTGCTCCCCGTGAGAATGGGGAAATTCTCACTGTTGCAGCAGTGAGGGATAGGGAGAGCTTCATATTTCGCTTCCTTTACGACAACTTTTAAGATAGATGAAGATAAACATGAGCAGGGGCTAAACGGCTTTTCATATCCAACATAAAAAGTATTGGACAGTTTGAATAAAAGTAAAAAAAAATGTTTTATTGTGGTAAATGCACATCTTAAATATTATAATAGGTAGTTGCTGAGCGCACATGGTTATTGGAGTTAGAGAAAATGGCGTCCCAACTGGCGCATACTTGTGTGTGTACTGCTCTTGTGCAAAGACATCCATCTTTTTCCTTTCCATATTTCGTAAAGTGTTCTTTCTTTGCCATATTTTAGGAATTATCAGAAATCATTACATTCATACTGTATATTCAAACTAGCAACAATAGAATCAAAGATAGAATGGAATAGAATCAATAACCATTTGGATTGAAAACATAAGAATACATGTTGTTGTCATAACGACACTTTTAAGAATGTTGAGAATCTATGAATACTGGGACCCAACTTTAGTTCTGACACAAATTCACTCAGAGAGCAGTTTGTATCAGAGAGTCATTTGACTGTGACAATCCAAAGGTGCACATTGCAACAGGAGAAAAGACACTGGTCCAGCAGAATACAAAGTTGGAAAACATGGAATTCAACTCTTCACTTGAAGAACAAGTACGTTGTGAACTGAAGGACAGCGAGGCGAGGCTCACCCAATGTGAATCTGAGGGAAGAGTTCACCTGATAATCCGAGAGGACTTGCTGGCCAATCTCCTCGATCAGCTCCAACATCAGAGAGAGGGCAGCAGTTGGAGCCGTGAGAAAGAGCTGATGCAGAGGGAGATGTGTGACTTGAAAGTTCAGCTGGCTGAACGTGTCCACTCCCCAACATGAGGTTGGAGAGCTATCTGGAGATTGAGAGGGCTCAAGCTCAGGAGCTGAAGGATACATTGAGCAAGATGGAGGAAGCTCTTTGAAAACAGGAAGAGGAGGCAAAGGAGATACTTGAAAGAGCCCAGCTGGAGATGCAGGACAAAAACAACAAGAACCTTATGGCTGCTCTTGAGAAAACGTTTGAACATCAGCTGGAGAGTGAGCGTGTCCTATGGCAGCAGGAGAAAACCTCCCTGCTGGAGGAGAGCCAGAAAACAAGAGCCTCCTATGTGGATCAGATTGATGAGCAAAGCTTTGTGAGTGACTGCCTCCTGGCTGCTCTGAAGATGACTGAGCAGCAGCTGAAGAGTCATCTCAATGAGTGGAAGGAGGACAAGTCATCCCTCCTACAGGCCACAGAAAGCCTGAAGCTGACTCAGCAGGAAAAGGAGCAGGAGTGGGAGAGGACCGAGAGCACCATGAGGTCCCAGCTGGTAGATCTTCAGAGACAGATAATGACAAAGCCAAAGAAGAAGAAGTGGTATAGAAAGCTTCTCTATTGCCTGGCTGAGGAAAAGAAAATGCATTTGTACTTGTATAGTGTGTGTGTGCGTGCGTGTGTGTGTGTGTGTGTGTGTGTGTGTGTGTGCGTGGGTCTGTGTGTGTGTGTGTGTGTGTGTGTGTGTGTGTGCGCGTTTGCATGCAGGGCGTGTGATGCGTCAGTGCAGTAGTGTTGGAGTAGTAGTGCCTGTAGTTAGTGCATGCTGCTTCTGCCTGCCACTCTCTGCTTTCAGCTATTGCCACCGGATAGCCCTTTGTTTTCAGGGACAAAAAGAGGAGCCGAGTGTGTAAGCCTCCTCAGCCGGCACATAGCCTCTCCACTGCCAAGATCTCGTACACGCCTCCCCGTGGCACACATGGTAACTGGTCACTTGTGGTTCCAGACTAAGTAGTACGGGATCTCGGAGCAGCAGTGGGCCCCAGAGACGTGGCATGCAGGCCCATCGGTGAGTGGAAACGCCCTGATGCCCGTCATCCACTAGCCCAGTTATGTGTAAATAGCCCCAGCTATGGGTAAATAGTGGAGACCCCAACGGCGGCGCAGGCAGAAGATGGTGGTGTGAGAACCATCACAACGGTTGGGAAGGCGGTAGAAGGCAACCCCACAGCCACGTGGGTTAACTCGGGAGGGTACAGTGGCTAGGGGAGCAAACCCCGAAGACAAACCTTCACCTGGGGACAGGCACAGGCGGAGTCCAACTGACCGGATCACCGGCAACCCCCTGCAACTCCTGCCAGCCAAAGGTCGTCATGGGTTCCCTCATGCCACTGGAGGTCCATCTGGTAGGAGTGAAGATGGTGGGAGTGAGGTCTGCGCACCCACACCCTCACCTTAATCCTCACCTATGCACAAACGCCCCCCCCTGCTGCTGATGGACATTGTGCTGAAGAGAGCAGTGAGAGTGAAGTTGTAGGCTTCGAAACATAAGAAATGACCTGGAAGTTGCTAAAAACGCTTCTTAGAACAGAACAACTTTTGTTTGTCACTACGAGTGACCCCTTTTTCATTATACCTAGTCATTATTTCCACAGTTAATAATACAAAATATTGATCAGCGCAGCTTTAAGGATTTATTTTATTTGAGAAACACATTGGCCAGAGTGACTAACAGACAGCCTCATCTATTGCCTAAATCTATACATCTATCTAAACAGGAAGAGAGTGGTGCAATAAAATGGGCATAAACACAAATAAGTTGTCTTTGAATCCTAAATCACAGTGCCCATTAAATCTACATTTTTATGAAAGTGCTACTTACATGAGAAATTGAGGGTTTTAATCAACTCCATCTCATCCCTTCAGACACAAATTAACCACAAAAGTACATTTCATGTAAGACATGAGCTCTGGGATTCAGACTAAAGTCAAATTAAAAAGAAAACCAAAAGAGAAATGTCTTATATCTACAGTATTAAAGCCTTTTTTGAACCAGACAATTAGAAGACACATGCGTTTACACAAAGTACAGCTGATAGTTAAAGGCCTTAAATACATCACAGTATATTAGTTTGATTTCACAAGTGCTGTTGGAAACAGGAAACAGAACCTGTCACAGGGCTAAAAATAAGGTTTTCAAGTACACTTATTTTTGGTTAATTTGACTTATTTTGGTTCACTTGTGCTAATAGACAGCTGGACTCCCACCACATTTTTAAGCTAGCCCCTTTTTGTCTAGCCTTGAACTGACAATTTCTTGTCTTCTAGAAATAATCTTTGGAGGCTTTGAGAGTCTCCATTTTTCTTTGTCTCTGTACTGTCATGATGAAGTGTCATATAGCTTTAGGATAGGAGTACATGTTTCACTCAGGTTAAAATATCTTTCAACTTGTGTGAACTCGTCTTCACCTAAATTTACCCCAAATAGAGCAACTTGTCTTTCTGCATCTTTTCTCATGTTAAGGGGAAAATGGTGAGGCTTTGGCCAGAGATGCATTTCATACTGCTGAGCAATAGATGACAGAATGCTGATAATCGTAGCAGTTTTTAAAAACTAAAGGAAATAGAAATAACTTTTTCTCTCTAAAAGCTGACGATTTATTAAACTACAATTGCTGCTTGGTAGCGATTTCTAAAAGGTCATATTTTATGAATGTATATTTTGTGATGAAAACTTCAACTACATGCTGCAAGATTTTGTGACTGGATTAACATTCTGTGAAAGAAACAGAAAGATGGGAGCATGTATACTTTACTGCAAAGTATCTCAACACCTCCCTGCCCTGCCCGCCCCCTCACTAATAGATGCCTAGATGGTCCCAAAAGTCACATATATGGTCCCTGGTTCCCACTTGTGCATGTGAACGCACTGTCAGGTTCATGACCAGCCAGCTGCTGGTGTCGGAATAGCGCGGCCAAACGGGCAGACGCTGCTCCCGGCAGAAAGTTGTCTGTTGGGCCCGCGAGGAAGGGTCACCAGTGTGGGCGAAGGCGCCCCAGTAGCACAGCATCCGATTGGACAGTAGCTTCTCTGGTATTGACAGGGTGAAGTTAGCCACCGAAGCAGAGTCAAAAAGAAAGGGCAGCTCGGCGCCGTGGCAGGCGTGCTGGTAGCAGAAGGTCAGACCTGACCACACGCGGTGGTCTGACGCCACGTGGTCAAACACGTACATCCAAACCTTGCTGCCCGCTGCTGTGCCAGCACGCGCCGACCTCCTGGATGGACACAGGAAGATGTAGTCGGTGATGATCTGAGGAGAGGGAAGAAAGAGACACAGCTGGTCAGACAACAGGTATATTTGAACTAAATTAAATCCTATTTAACCATGCTAGCAGCTTGGCTCTATGGATGGCATATTTGGTTTGTCAGTTGGCCAGTCACCAGTTTAATCCAGACCAAAATATTTAATTATTGGATTGCCATTACATTTTGTACAGGCATTCATGTTCCTCAGAGGATGAATCCAACAGACTTTGAAGATTATGACTTTTCTTCAAGTGCCACCATGGGCAGAGTTTGTCACTGCATGAAGTCATTTTTGGCGCCCCCCCAAAGAGCTTTTAGCCAGCGGCAATAGAAAATCACCAGCTCCAAAACGTCTTTGACTTCCAGCAGTCAACTTCCTTTTCATTCACAGCTGCTATGTTTTACGCATGCGCCTGGAGCTTAAAAGCCAGCTAAGCTGCATTGTTTTGACTGGACCTGAACGCTCCGCCGTGAAGCTGGCGCTAATGGGTATCTCAGTTTTTATGTCCAGAGTCAGGCTGCCCAGGTGACCGTCTTTAGCAGGGGTCAGCGCTGCAGCGAGGTGAAGCTCTGCTCTTGGCCGGAACTCCGACTAGCTGCTGTTTGTCCGTGGTGGGCTGCGCTGCTGTCTGATACAGTGGCATCAGTATTATTTTATTATTATTTCATAACCAGTTAAACACTCCTCATAGTTGGGTTAAATAGTACTGATGCAAAACGGAAAGGGGGGTACGCATGAACTGTACTCTAGACCAGTCATTCCCAAACTGTGAGGGTACTGCAGGTGGTCCATGGAAAAGCTAAATAAAATATAAAATAATAGTATTTTCACCTTCATTTTACCAGGAAATTCCCATAAAAATGAAGAATATGTATATTGATATGAAATTTAAATTAAATTGTCATGTTATTGTGCGATTACTAAAATAGGCTAGTGGCGCTCGGCCGTGACATTCAAGTCCAAACTCTGAAGATTAATAATCCCCTAAAATCGCCAAAGGTTTTTAAATTTTGACTACATCCAAGTGTTCTTATACTATATATATTTAATACTCCATTGCTATGGAAATAAGCCCGTTGCTCAAATGAACCTGATTATGCCTCGGGCGCTTGAGTAAATAAATAAATTAAATATGTGGCAGTCATTGTGTGCAGTAAACTTTCTTTTAACACGCCTGTTGTACTGATGAGATGACCAGTTATAGTTTTAGTGCTAGTAGGCCTATTAAGAGGTGCAGATTAATTCTGGTAGGACTGTGTGTAGACATATTTTATTATGTGTATTATGAGGTGGTCCGCGAAAATTCTTGATTACAAGTAGTGGTCCACACACACAAAAAGTTTGAAAACCCGTGTTCTAGACCACCTTTTCAAGTAGACTACGGTACACAGTGTTCATATTAATTAAACAAACTGGACTTTGGGGTCAAGTGCGCATGGATCCGGGATCCAGTTCCCTGATTGACTGCATTATATTCCAATATATTTCTAATTTTTGAATTGTCACCTGTCTCCTGAATTTTGTGTTCCTTCACATAAATAAACGTTTCCACCATAAATTGGTGCATACTGTAATAATGTATTAGAATGCAGGAAATGAAGTGGTTGATGCTCAAAATGTATGAAATACCTGCAAAACAAATGCAGTCCCATCAGGCTCAGCTGTGTTTTGTGTTTTGTGCTTATTACTCTGTTAGCATGCTAACGTGCTAAACTAAAATGGCGACTACATGGTTAACATTCCCCACTAACCATCAGCATGTTCACATTGCCATTGTTAGCGTATTAGTATGCTGACATTATCATTTTGCTCAAAACACCGCTAAGAGTCTCGCAGAGCTGCCAGTGTCAGACAGGAGGCTTATTTAGGCAGCATACAGTATGCCGGCATTTTTATATTTTGTATCTGTGCATTTCATAGACAGATGTGACACATTACATAGGATGTTCTTTTCCTTTAGCTGTTTCTCTTACAAATACACCTCTTCTTTCCCTGACATCACATATTCTTTCCCTTCCAATCTTGAAAGAAAAACAGGAAACCTCCCACTCATGACCACACTGACTCATGTAAGGATTTTACTCTCTCATCATGGGATTAAAGTTGATGTAACTTGTTCCTTCCTATTCTTTTATAAATGTCTTTTCTTTCATAATTACCTTTGTGGAAGGAAGTTACATATTAACACTTGTTGTTCATTGGCTTATAATCATGACAACATTGGATAGATTACATTTTGGTGCTGCTGATCCAGCTCTGGGAGTTTTAGCAATGGCTGCTATAATATTGCATGTGCTAGTCACCAAATCGATAACTAAACGGCACGTTTTGTTTTGGAACATGAAAAAAGCTAAATGAATAACACTAATGACATCTACATAGAGATGGGCTGGGAGCAGAGCGGCAAAAACTGTTGTTCCCTGTCAGCTAAAAGGAAGCAAAAAGAAAATGAAGGTAGATCGTCTTATTCTGCCTGTTACCTGGAAACCAGTGTGTCTTGTCTCAGCAGCACACAACCTGTGCCCACATAGCCCTACATCTGACATCTGAAAACAAACAGGCTGACTGTAGGAAGCTGATGCATACACACACACACACACACACACACACACACACACAGAGGCCAGATTGGCTAATCGGGAGTACCGGGAGAATTTCCGGTGGGCCGGTCTGGTTTTTTGATTGTGAGGGCCGGTGTTCAGGTACAGCACTGGGTGAAATCATAGTTGAATATCACGGCAGCATCGATGATCCCTGGCTGCCTGCACTCGCAGTGACTGAGAAACAGTAGTGTTTTTTTACTCTGATGATTGGTGTGTTAAGCTGGAAAGATGGTGATCATGTTAGTAATGTTGTTTTGGATGTGTTCAGAGATACTGGGTTTTTATGTACCCAATAAATGCTATATGAATGCTGGTTAGAATTTGTGCTGACCCCCCCCCATTCCTCTGGAGAAGTGCCCTTTATGAAGAGAAGCAGGAGGTATGTGTGCAGGCTTAGGTTGAGACTCCACTGCACCGTGAACTGTGACTGAATACTGAGCACTTCCAGGAGTGTCACCTCCTGATCCCCTGTAGCTCCCCGAGGCCACCACCTTGCACTTTGCATGGAAGCTGCTGGAGGTTTTCTTTTCCTTTTGTTTCATCATGAGCTATTCCACCTCTGGATTTTCACTGGTAGTCATTAGATTTGTTTTAAGCAGCTTCAAACGTGTAGTGCTGCAGCTATCGATTCTTTTAGTAATCGAGTATTCTACCGATTATTCCATTGATTAATCGAGTAATCGGATAAGAAATACTTGTGCTTTACAGTAAACAGCAATAGCAAATATACAAAAGAGGTTTCCTTTTTTAGAAAAAGAAACCTTTTTTATTGCCTAAATTGCATACAATAACAGGGATAGATGCTAATATTTTTAAGCACTGGCCGCATGGGCCACCAAGCCCCTTATGGCGTTTTTCCATTACATGGTACCTGCTCGACTCGCCTCGACTCTACTCGCCTCGACTCGACACACTGTGCGTCCGTTTTCCATTGCAGATTTTAGTACCACCTCAGCGTGGCTGGTCGTCTTATATGCCGGCTCGACGCACACACCAGCGCACAAGTATAAACATCAGGCCACTTGAGCTTGTTTTACAGTTCTGTGGAGGCTCCACGCAGAGCTTTCGCCGTAGCCTATGTAAGTGGCCTGATGTTTCTACTTGAGCTTCACCTCGCTGCAGCGCTGACCCCTGCTAAAGACGGTCACCTGGGCAGCCTGACTCTGGACATAAAAACTGAGATACCCATTAGCGCCAGCTTCACGGCGGAGCGTTCAGGTCCAGTCAAGACAATGCAGCTTAGCTGGCTTATAAGCTCCAGGCGCATGCGTAAAACATAGCAGCTGTGGATGAAAAGGAAGTTGAGCCAGCATGTGTGTGTACGTAGGCTACAGCGAAAGCTCTGCCTGGAGCCTCCGCAGAACTGTAAAACAAGCGGCGCCGCAGTAAACTGCCGTGACCTAACGCGACACACACACAGAACGTGGAAGGTGTGTTGTTGTTGCCAGAAGACACATTTAGTTTCAAATGAAGCTGGAGGCAGCAAAAAAAAACACAGCTGGCTAAACTATTTTAAAATGGCGGGTTTGTTCCGGATAAGCGGATGAAGATGGATGGATGGATGGATGGATGGGTTTGTCCAGGACATCTCCGTCTGTCGCTTTCACGTCACCTTTTGGTATCGGCTCAGCTCGCTTGGAACCTCGACTGAGGTGGTACTAAAAAAAGTACCTGTTAGCAGGTACCAGGTACTTTTTTTCGTAGGCGAGTAGAGTCGAGGCGAGTCGAGCAGGTACCATGTAATGGAAAAGCGCCAATATTCTGTTGGCAAAAGTACATTTTTGGTGGCCCAAATGTAAATCTTTTTCGCCCCCTTCTCCTTCTTGCCTCTGGCAGTCAGGCTGCATCTCAGACAGACAAAGTCCCTGATTCCAGTTGGTCCACATGCTTTACTCATACAAATTAAGGAAGATAAATTAAAAACTGTGGTATGTTTTGGAGTCAGACTTTGAGAAAAACTGGAGTTGTAGCTCCCTCTGTAGGCAAACAATAGGAGCTGTGTTTGAGGAGCCAAGGAGCAACATATAAGTGTGTAAAGTCTGCTGACTGATGGTGATAATGCTGAACTTTTATACAAGGTAAGGGACTAAGTTGATGGCTCTTGAGGTGAAAAGAACCCACAAATATGTCGAGCTACAAGTCTTTCCTTGACTGCCCTGATCTCAAGGAAATGTGCCTTTTTTTTTTTAAAGAAATGATTCCCAGCAGCAAAAGAGTATAATTGTTTTTAATTCCCCATCAGGCTCATGAGACAAAGCACAGAAGACAGCTGGGTCCCCATTACACTCCGTGCTCCGGCTGGGTGGGACATCGATCCACGCATGACCACCCAAATGGGTGCAGGGCTCGACATTAAGGCTTTTCGCTTGTCCGGGACAAGTGGATTTTTTTGTAGGGCAAGTGGAAGAGAAATTTACTTGCCCCACTGGACAAGTTAAAACTCAAACAAAATAAAATGTCATGTTACTTCACGTTATGTGCCACTCATTACGTCTATGTTACCGATTTGAAACAATACATTTTTCCCCCCGCAATCCGGGGCAGCGGACTCAGCGGTAGCCGGTCAGTGGGCCGCTAACGTTAAACCCAGCCCGCTGTTCAGCTCATTCTCTGTAAGCGATGCAGCATGAAAGCACGGCGAACCAGCCGGTGTTAGTTAACTAACGTTAGCTTGCTAACTGCGCCTTAATGTTACCTCCTCGCCACATCATTGACAGAAAACGAGAGACCCGGTGCTAATACGGCACCGGTGGCTTAACGAATTGCAATGCGGATTTCAGTGCCACTGAAATGCCTGATCTTTGATGCTCCGAAAACGGACGTTAGAGGCAACCTAAACATCGCCACATGTCACGCTAGTTAACATGATTAAAATGCTGACAGCTGAACGGTGTAAAAGTGTGTCTGTATTTCACTGTAGAGGAAAGTATGACAGTGTGCAGCTGCTGTTGTCGGAAAAACAACTTGAAATTCGCCTCGCCAGCCTCGTGCTGCATTCAGAGTTGTTGTAAAATACCTTTTTTGCAGGTATGCGGATTAAATATCCGGTAATAATCAACTGTAAAGTAGCTACACCTTTTAAAGGATCCCTTCGGTAAATCAGCCTCTGCCGGGTAGAAATTAGTGAAATTGTATTAAAAAAAAAAGTTAACACCAACATTTAGTGGCAAAATCCATTGTTATGTCTACAAAATTATTTTAGATATAGTATAAGTTCAAGTTTAAGTCACCACTACCTCTGGTCAAAATATTGACTTAGTATCTCAGAATATAAACTAAGAATCTCAAAAGTAATGAGAAAATGTAAAATATTGACTTAAAATCTCAATATATTGGCTTAGTATCTCAATATATTGACTAAGAATCTCAAAATATTGACTAGGAATCTGAAAGTAATGACAAACTTTAAAATATTGACTTAGAATCTCAATATATTAACTTCTGCACACCGGCGTGCAAAGTATTACTTTGTATTATGGAGTCTGGAGATCCTTCTTTCTTGTTGAAGGGGAAATCTATTCTTGGGACACGTTTGTTTCTACTGTTTCAACTGAATTTTATTAATGCTGATAGTGTTTGGATGCTTTCAACGGTTTGTTCGAATTCTGCATTAGCAAAACACAATTTTTTTTATAAAATGATAAATCTTTACCCGGACAAGTGACTTTTGTGCATGGACAAGTGAAACGTAAATGTACTTGTCCAAGGGACAAGTGCCTCAAAAAGTTAATGTCAAGCCCTGGGGTGGTTATTGATGCATGCGTGTGTTACACAGCTCTTGAAATGCAGGTTACACTGTTAATGTAGCCTAATTGTGTTTGCCTTTTTCCACACTTTGCTTCACTATTTACAAGACAGACTGTGCATTTCTTCTGGCGAGATGTTCCGCACAAATTAGACGTTCCTGTCTAAATGTAAGCCAGCTGGAAACTGGTTGACAGTTTCCTGACAGCCACTGTATAGCTAATGATGCAGAGACAAAGCCACATCAAATGGAAGAATATTAATTATATGCAATTTGCCTCAGTCTGATCAAAAGCAGCTCGCTTCAGTAACTTTGCTTTCTATGAACTGAAGATTTATCTATGAACTTTACACTCCGAGCTAAAATAATAGTTGTCTGTAGCAAAGGAAATACAAGTGACTTTTGATAATTAGCCTTTAGTCTCTTGAAGACCCTGTCTCAAGATTTGATTTGATTTGATTTATTGGGATCTCCATTAGCTGGGGCCATAGCCTCAGCTATTCTTCCTGGAGTCCACCCAAAGCTTGTGCAGCTATACATTGCCATGCATCATTACATTAAAAACAACCACCAAAAAAACAACATTCAATACATCACTGAAAGAAAAACGACTAAAATAATAAGACATAACAACATTCAACGCAACACACTACAACACAGGACCTAGTTTAAATTATTCACAGAATGTAGAGATGAGATTATAACATTGATCACTGATAATATGACCAAGCAAATGCACACATATAAAACCCTCAATGATACTAACAGCATGCATTTAGTATTAGCCAATACAGAGTACTGCTCAGCTAGGATGTTCTTTAAGTAATACTTTGAATTGAGATTTTCAGACATGACATGACTAGGCATTGCATTCCAATTAATCATGGCTCTTTATACTACGAAGATGTGTTATGTTTTCAAAGGCGGCTTTTCGTTGTACTTCCTCATGTCTATTTTTATCTGTGCGCTAACAAATCAGCAGCACTTTTTTTACAGCAAAGTTCGAACACAATCTTTCTATGTTTGTGGGGAAGCTTCAATTTCTTATTAATTGTTTCCATAAGAAAGCTCTCACTAAAATGTGTGTATGGCTGCATCTTTAGTTTGGACTATATATCAGCTACAATGCTTAAATGAAAAGACGGTGAATTGAGCTCCTCTTACCTGAGCTAGCATATCTCTGCGGTCAGCGTCCATGTACAGGGGCAGGTACTTGCGCAGGATCCGCAGAGCATGTTGTTTAAAGATGGCTGTGATGTACACGGTGCTCTCCACTGCAGAGACTGGCTTGTTGAAGATACCAAACGCAAAGATGACTCCCTCTTCTGAGGTGGTTCCTGCAGGACAGAAAGCAACGCCTCAGTCAATGCAAACAAGTAGACCTCATCTGCACAAGCGTTGTGTGTAAAAATTAGACATGTTTACTTCCCATTATGACTCTGGGCAATTTACAGCAGCAAGTAATGAGGCTTTAACTTTCACATTGATTCACTAGGCTGCTTAGTTTCCTCGAAGCAGGTTCATTGCTTTCAGCTTTGTTATGATTTTGGAGAAAAAATGTGTTATAAAGAGAACCACAATGAGTCCATCAGAAATCATACACCTGAGAGACTGGCTGGACTGGCCAGAGGTCTATATCCTCGACGTTCCACTTCCGGGATTGCTCCATTGTCGCCGGAAAATCCACCGGATTTCACTCATTTATCACTCATTCATCTGTTTCCTTGGGCTTCCTTTGTGTTGGCATTCTAAACTCCGGTGGATTTCTGAGGACTATGGTTAACTGCTCCTCAGATCTCTGCAGGGTAAATCCAGACAGCTAGCTAGACTATCTGTCCAATCTGAGTTTTCTGTTGCACGACTAAAACAACTTTTGAACGTACACTTGTTCCACCAAAACAAGTTCCTTCCCGAGGCTATTTTGCAGCGGCACGGCGGCTTTTCTCCAGTGCTTAGCGCCGCCCAAGTCGATTGTGATTGGTTTGAAGAAATGCCAATAAACCAGAGCACGTTTTCCTCCCATCCCCGAATGCTATGTGGAGTAGTCAGATCCTCCTCCAAAGCGCGCTGGAGGAGGGTCTGGCTACTCCACATAGCATTCGCAAAGCGAGACTAGGCCAGAGGTTACTCTCGAGGCACCAGAATGAACTGATGGTAATGGTAAAATAATTGTGTAAAATCAGACATGAGGAGGAAGTCAATTTAGGAAGGAAGCTTACAATATGTTTCTACTGTCTTTGCAGTGTTTTTTTCAGACTGTCCTCGCACAGAAAACCACCGTATAGGTCGTTTGTGCAAGCAGCTCCTAACGACTCATATTTACATTTGTTCTTAGGCGGCCAACTCGGTGTTTGGTTTTTTTAAGCCCAGGCAGCGCTGCATGGAAGGCACTAGGGTTAGGCAAGGGTTAGGTTTGGGTTAAAACGTATCAACGTTAACTACGTGTTTAATTAAGTGCGACCATTACCTTAAATAACACTGTCATTTGATAAAAACTGCCATTGCGGTCTTGTTTTACGGTCTTCAAAATGGCCACCATGCGGCCGCAATTAGGCGTTAAAGAAATTTTGTTATTTTAAGAGTGATTGGGAATCGTCCTATTCTGTCATTTCCCCTCTGAAATGTAGAGAAGTAGAAGTATCAAGTGGTACAAAAATGTAAATACTTGAATTAAGTACCTCAAAATTGTACTTAAGTACAGTACTTGACAAAATGTACTTAGTCCATCAGCAGCATTTGAAGCTGCTTCATAATACAATTGTTAGCCTTTTATCTTGTACAGTACTTTTTTCTGTATGTGTTTGTGTGTGTGTGTGTGTGTGTGTGTGTGTGTGTGTGTGTGTGTGTGTCTCTTACCTAGCAGCACCGGCTTCTCTTTCTGCCAGTGGCCCTTCTGGAAGGCAGTGACAGCTTGCTCTTTTATTAACTCCCCATCGATGTATGGACCCCACGTCTCAAAAACCTCCAGGAACCTGAACGGGTTCACAACCTTGGAACCTGAGATCGAAAACATTGGTTAGATTGGAAAAAAAAACAACAGCCTGATTTTCACTGAGGTTTATGATTTAGAGACAAGGGTCCAACAGAACGAACTAGATGGAGTTATGCTATGCTAAATGTCTCGTCACTGATATGTAATCACAGAGTCCGTGATACTGATCAATAATTCTGTCAACCCTGCAGATATATAACAGTCATTTGGTGCTGTGAGGCAGTAAAGTCCCTCTGATTGCCCCTTCAGAGGCCCACTATTCCTCTGTTTTTGTAATTTAGTTATCCAGTATGCCACAGGTCCAGATAAAAATAATGTTTTTCATCATCTTTTGCAGATAAACATACTATATCCTGCCTTCTTATGTAACTGTGTGGGCAGCCCTGAGCGGTGCTCTAAATTTGGTAGGCTGGTGTTTGATGCGCCCTACTTGTTTTCATCTGGGCAGCCAGGACGGCCTGTGGAGTGAGAGACAGCAGACAGACGATGTCGCTCACAGAGCACTTGGTCTGTTTAGCAAAGTTTTTTCCCAGCTTCAGGGCGTCGTGTCTGGGGAAGAGACGCAGAAATGCAGAATTACAGTTCAGCTTGAAGTTGTCTGTAAGCATGCTGGGACATCCCTGCAAGGTTTGAATACAACAACAGCTCCAGAAAACACATGCTGCTTCTATCTTAGAAAAAAAGGAACCCTAATACTTTTGACAGCTCTTTGAGTCCACCATGTTTTGTAACTTCAACCAGGCACAAATCAGTAACCATGCCGACCCTGAGCCGATGGTTCCTCACCTGGTCTTCAGAGGGATGGAGAAGGGCAGACTCTGCAGGACGGCCTGTTTAAACAGAGGCTGGCTGCTCTGGATCATCAGGTGAAGACTCACTGACTGAGCACCTGCACTCTCCCCAAAAAGTGTCACCTGACAAAAACACAACAAGAGGCTTGGCATTAAAAGCAACCATCAGTCATCCATCACAGGTTACAAGCTGTTCAACCAAAGAGTGGTATTCCTTTCTCAGATTAATGAATTTCAATACTTTCTAGAGTCCTAAAATTAAATAGAGTTATCCAGTATTTTTTTACAGTAAAAAGCAAGAGAAGTCAGACAAAATAATCATAACCCCCTTCAGGATCTTGACCTCTAGGTTGGAATCCACTGATATACAGTATACAGCAGTTTCACTGGGTAACACCAGCCTTCAATCTCCGAATTGACAACACACTGTACTGGGTGACATTTTGCCTTAAACAGCATGGCACACATGGACGGATTATGAGACAATGTAGAGATAATGCAGGCATTATACCCCCCCCCCCTCCCCCTGTCAAGGGTACAAGACACCCAAACGCAAAGAGTCTACTTTTAGTTGTATCCCTTTGTGCTCATTTAGTGGTTGCTTTGCATCTCTTCGCAGCTGTTTTCCATCTATTTTAGTGATTTTGCATCTTCTGTAGTAACTTTGTGTCTCTTTGTAGTCATTTTGGGTCAATGGCCATCGTTATGTGTACCTTTTTGTTAGTTTTGTATCTATTTTCAGTCATTTTGCATCTCTGTAGTCATTTTGTGTTTATGTATAGTCATTTTGTATGTATTAGGGGGAATAACATCTCTTTGAGACCATTTTATGTGCTTTTTCATCATATTTTTGAGTCAGGGCCCCTGACCCTATGGCCCCCTGGGCCTGTGCCAGATTTTAACATTATAAAACAAACACAAAGCAAAATAGAGATGTTTTTCTTTCTTTAAGGTTAGTGCCTGCGTGCGTGCGTGTGCTTGCCTTGCTAGGATCTCCTCCAAACACTGGAATGTTTTGTTGGACCCAAAGAAGAGCCGCCTGCTGATCCAAGATCCCATAATTCCCTGCAGCTGAGGAGTGAGGGTCCTTACCCGACACAAGGAACCCAAAAGCACCTTAAATCATGCAGAAATTCACATGATCAGACATAATTGACTCCAGCAAGACATTCATTTTCCAAATTACCGTCCACATATCTCCTGTTTTCAGTCTACAGAAAAGCAGAGTAATTACCAACAGGCTCGGTCATTTAAGATAATGACACGATGCATTAGCTAGCCACATACTGTCTCACACAAACAGGCAGACACACACATGCACTCCACAATAAACACACCACCATTATTTTAACTAATGTCTACCATGAGATGCCTGCTTGTTGCCTTTACCAACTCTAGTGCTAAAGGTCTTCCTCCCTTTATCCCTGCACATACAGTACAATTTAGAAAAAGGCTATTAAAGCTACAGTTGGTCACTTGCATACAAATAACATTTTGTCATATTTGCACAAACTGTCAGTATATCCTGACAGTACTACATGAATCAGATGATCTGTGGAAAAAAAATCCTGTTCCTCTGTCTTTTCCCGGTGCTCCTAATGGCGTAAAGAAAACAACCAATCAGAGCCGAGGAGCCTGTACAGTCAACGACTGCTCCTAAACTGTCAAACTAGGCAGCGCTGCTTAAATATTAATCAAGACTATGTTACTGCATTGTCAATGTTTTCAGAAACATATTTTAGTTACTGTTTAGCTGTAAAATGAGAATGTTTGCTTCAGCACGTCGGGCGCATAGACTGGTCGGGCGGTGCTTGGTTTTGGCTCCACTTGGTCACAAACATTCCCATTTTACAGCTAAACAGTAACTAAAAGATCTTTCTGAAAACAATTGAGAAGAGAAACAGGCAGTGCAGTAACAGACTGCCTAGTTTGACAGTTTGACCGCAGTTCACAAGCAATCATTGAGTACAGTACGTGTACATGCACATTTGTATTCCACTATTATTCCAAATTTGATACAGGTCATGTAAACAGCATATTCTTTTTGGATATTCCGAATAAGGCCTTTTTTCGAATATAGAATTTTACATGTTATTACAGTGGAATGGGTCCAATTAAAGTGAAATACTAACAAACTTCCATACCCAGTCGGTACTCCAGGCTTACAACAACAGTGTGGGTTAGGTTACTGATGAAGCGTCCATCGTATAGCGGCTTGGAGGCAGAGCCAGCGATGAAATCCCCACCATGGATCCACACCATGACAGGCAGTGGGCTTCCCAGAGGGGAGCTGAAGTTCACATCCAGAGGTACAAAGATGTTGAGGTAGAGACAGTCCTCACTGACCTTTTTGAGAGATAATAGTTTATTTAGTTCAGTAAGTGTCAGCAATTTTCTTTCACTAACTGAGAATATACAACTCAGCCATCCAGGTTCAAACTAGCCGTAGTTAACAGGCTTGCTAGCTATTTAGCTAGCCTGCCAACCCAACCCAACATCATAAAATGGATGGTCAGTGATGCAGTTTATAGTTTTTAGGCTAATAATTTGACCAGAATTCCTTTGATCATTACTTTTTCCAGTTAGCTAGTTTATATGGAGCCGTAAGTCAGCCTTTACACAATTAGAAAACTTCTCGATATTCTGACTTGAAAGTGAATTCACACAATATTACAAGATGGTAAGACCCCCACTGCTAGCCTTGTAGTTACACTATTCAAATATCCTCAATGAACTACTTTATATGTATCCGTTTCTTAATAAGTGAAACCAGATACAGTGTATTGCTCCTTTTAAATTAGCTTAATCAATGGTATGTAACTCCTAGCCATGGTGGTTTTGCAGCCATTTTGTGACTGGCTTGTTTGACAGGTATTTTTACCAAGCATATCTCAAACTCAAAATTAAAACCAGCAGGCTGACATTTTTCAACATAGCTGCTCATAATGAAAGCCTGAATATTATGACATGAATGCAGCTTTACTGTTGGTTTGTCCCAGTGATCAACTGTGGTACTGCACCAATTCTTTATCTTATTAATTACCACTGAGGACATTTTTTAGTAACCTGGGGGAAGTCAAAGTAAAAAACCCAAGACATGGTAGATATTCTTTAAGCTGATTAAAGTATTTTTAGATTCAAAATATTTAAATGTGACTACTTTTAGGCCAAAAGATAACATAATTAAAGTTTTAGTATTTCCTTCACAATAGACCTTTAAACCTCAATACAAATAATCACTATTTTAGAGATGTTTTTGGTGTATTGGGGGAACTGGACTCATGGCCTCAGTATTTCTAAAATCCTGGCTACGGCCCTGCAGGGAGAGACGTTACTATGCATGTAACATGAGCCACACAATGTGGAAGCACACCAAAAAGAGAGTAACACTTTTGGCATACACTGCTTAACCTTTATTGGAATGAATAGGCACCATCTTGGAGTCCAGAATGCAGTTCTTGTAATACTGTACATCCATGGCTTAGCTCACACTATTAAAAAAGAAATAGTGGCTCTTTAGCTCCGTCCACTATCAAACAGATTTATGCATCCACAATATCTTTGACTTCAAGAGGTTTTAATAACTACAACTTGAATCTGTTTTCAGAGCACTAAGAACCTTTTCTGTCCCCTTAGTACAACTGTCATCTAGCAGGTAAAACAGTTGCTCTCGCTGTGAGTCACTCTGTGCCAAAATACCAACCATGTTATTACATCTTAAAGTGAAATATTACCACAACATGTAAATAACTGAAAAGTCGCGTTGTTTCTTACTATCCGAGGACACTTCTCAGTGATGGGTCCGCTGCAGGCCTGCATGCATGACGCCCTGGGGAAGGAGGCATCGTAAACCCCCGGCCGAGGACTCACAGGTCTGGGGGGCTTCCAGCGGTAAGCCCCAACCGGGGGGTCTGCATACGGTATCCCATAGAATATATGGGCCTTGTCCACCGTAATCCCCTTGATCTGGCCATCTTTGGTTAACACCACAGGTTCAACAGCCCCGTTTGTATCCTGATTGACTGGTTTGCCCTTGGTTTGCTCTGTGATTGAGAGGACTTCAGGGCGTCCCAGCTCCTTGAGGGAGTTTATCTCAAAGTCTTTGTTGATGATGAACGGCTCGTCTCTCACCAGCAGCCCGGGGTAGATACGTCTCAGGAAGCTGACAAAGTCGATGCCATCATCATTTTTCGTCGCCCCTCTAGAGGCCAGCACTAAACTAAGTGTGCACAGTAGCAGGAAACAGTGCCGGTTCTCCATATTGCGTTAGAATACTTGTATACTTCCCCAGACCCTGCTGCAAAGATTATGATTTGACTTGAATTATGGTCCAGCAGAGGTAGAAAAGTTGCAGCCCCAACAAGCCTGCAGCCTGAAACTCTCCACAGACTCCACTGTCTATACTTGTGACTCCAATTTAGCTAGTTGCTTGTTAAGATGTATCAGACAAAAGCTGCTCTGTCTGATTGCTGAGTGGCGTCCAGTAGACCCCTGAAAAGCTGGATACAGACACTGTGATGCGGGACCACTAATAGAGGACGAGTCGTTTTTCCTTTGCTTAATGTAATCACATAAGTCACACACAGAAGGTAAATGTAGATAACACAGCAGGCTTCATGAAAGAATAAGGCTGGATTACATCAACAAGGATTCATGTTTAAACCTGATTAAATCATGGTTTAATTTTAAACTTCAAACTTTGCCCTTGTTTTTATGTTTTTCCAACAAGCAGTCACCCACATGTAGCTACTGCCCCTTCCTGCAGTAACAAATTTGCAAAGTTTCCCATTAAAGCTTGTTGGAAAAGCATGAAAACAACATGTTGAACCTTGTTTTTTGCTAAATTCTGATTAAAACTATCTTAGATTTATTGAATCCAGCCTAAGTGTCCTCACAGTTTTTGAAATCACTTTTTTATATTCAGGTTTATCAGTTACTGATGTTTAATTAAAACAACAAATACCTTTATCTGTGTACTTCTAAATTGCAGATGGTGGACTGCAAATTTCATTAAGGTGCACATCGCCACCTACAGGCCTTCTGCAGCACAACATGCAGTAGTGATTCCCACGGGGTCCCAAGACAATTTTGAGTCATAATAGGGGGACAAAAAGAAAAGAAATGTAGCACAAAATCATGTTTACTTTTCCCACAAAACCTTCAAATACATCAAGCTATCTGAGAGGGGACACTGCTCATCTATGTCCACACTAAAAACCTTGTGATTAGAGGACACAAGAGCATGCTGCTTTATTTTAAAGGGCCTGAAGCTGAAAAGGTTGAGAACACTGGCACACTGTCTCCTCACACTGTGCAGGATCAGCATCAATTTATTCATGTCTTTAGAAAAGGGGGCTTCAACGTTTTTTTAAACCAAGGACCCCTTAACTGAAAGAGACTGATCAGGGACCCCTTACTACATATATTGTATAAAATGAAGTTGCATATTAAACTGGGCCTGTAATAACATGTAGGGCCGCTTAAAGTCTTTATACATACCTTTTTAGTGCAGAAAATACTAAGCTATTCAAATAGCCTAATAATTGTTGGCATGATTTTATAAATCACGTTTTAATGTTAAACATACATGTGGCACAGTGAATCCTTAGGATGTAACTGTATCTGTGGATGGCCTTAGTGACTACCTTACCTATAGACCAGTACGCCTATCAGTGGGGGATTTATATTTGCTAATATGTTGGACTTATGGACTTTTTTTTAAATTTTTGATAAAACTTTCAAAAATGAACAATAATTTGGAGGCCCCCCCTGCATTGACCCTTTTTAATCATATGTTATTCTCCAGAGTTCTCACCTTTTTTCATGAAAGGCTAGATCTGCTAACATATTACAGCATTATTGCCAGGTCTGCCACTGCCTTTTAGGACAATGCTCGTTTCTGATTGGTGAACGTGAAAACCTATGGAGGAGTTTATATTTTGCAATTACACACACACACACACACACACACACACACAGAGGTGTACTTGGTAGGTTTTTAAGGCTTTTTGTCATACTGTATTATATAATGAACCATTAAGATTCAATCTCTTTAAATGTGACTTCAGGTTCTGATTTTTGTTTTTAATTTAAAAAGCGATTTAGTGGTTCTATTTTTCTGTTGGCGGCCTTTACGGTAGCTATCGTAGCTAACATAACATCTTAGCGTATTGCCATTAACTGTTAAGCAAGGCACATTCTTTATTAATCATTATAAAAGTAAGTTATTCATGAGATTACCACAATAATAATAAAAAGAGTCGATATTAATATTGGAGACTCAAATATATGACACGAATATATCTTCAGGAACTTCCGAGCGGCGCGTGAAGGCAGCGCACACCTGCCACTCGTTAGGACGTTAGGACAGCTAACATTTCCAGGCAAGGCTTGACTAAACCCGAAATGCTTTCCTTTGACGGAATTACAAAGAAAATGTAAGGAGGCCTGCCTACAGTCGATTTGACTTTCACTTATCTCACTCGAATTCAGCGGCTTAATCATCTTTTGTGTTTTCAGGAACTCCGAGTTTTCGTTCATCGTTTTCATACTGGTGTCTCACACTATATCGTTTGGTGAGTAAAACACTGCATCCGGCATATTGCTGAGTTAAGATAAACCAGCCTGTGAATCATTTGGAGATCTTCCAATTGATTTTCCCGCAGGACGTAACGACGATATTTCCTTCTCAATATGCTGGATGAGCAAGGACGATGCTCTGGAAAGGTAAACCCAAAGAGAGAGAAAAAAAACAACTCGTTTTTGACACGTGTAGTCTACAGTATTTCACACAATGCTTAATGTAGCCCGATATTTGATCGAGAACTGTTTGGAGAGAACCTCAGGCCCAACTATATTTACAAAAACACAATTTAGTGTTTCTCTGCTAATCGGCCAATATGGACATCTAGTTAAACATTAGTTGTATGACTCAGTATATATTTCTGGTTAATTCATCATACATTATTTCAATGTAATTCCAATCTTTGAATCTCTTCTCAACTCTCATATTTGCACTGATATGAAGTATAGTAGGGCTGGGCGATGGAGAAAATCAAATATCACGATATTTTTGATCAAATGACTCTATCGATACCGCAACTAGTGTTGACTATTGGTGCTTTCACAAAATATTTACACAATGAGATTTTTGATAAATAATCATCAGTAATGTGGATCGAACAGTTACAACAGTCTGGTAAGTTCAGAAAATGGCACAACTTACTATAATGCAGCCTTTACAACCAGGAAAAGACAACACTTATGCCATATTACGATATCCCAAATCTAAGACAATATCTAGTCTCATATCACGATATCGATATAATATTGATATATTGCCCAGCTCTAATATGAAGGTATGAAAACAAAGTATAACAACTGTAATGTAACCACATCAAGACTTGTTGGCCCAAAACAGACTCCCCCTCTATGAAAGAAACGTTATTTGTTTGGAGTTCTCTGGTGACCAAAAGTATGTGGCTACATGAACATGTGATTGTTACACATGCTATGCCATGCCAAAACCACAAACCCTAATCTGCAGCTTTCTGCCAGATTTTGGAACCTGGCAGGCATTTGTTCCCATTCAGCCATGCGTGTGTTAAGTGGGTTACAGCATTGAGGCTGTGTGATGGTATTAATCCCAAATGTGTTGGATGAGTTCAGTCAAGTTCCTCCCCACCAAAACCAATTTTGTATGGGTCTCCATTTGTGCACTGGGGCATTGTCATGTTTTCAAATTTGAAATTGTCTTTCCGTAATTGTTGCCACAAAGGTGGATCACACTATTGTCTGAAGTATCATTGAGACCTGTAGCATATAGATTTCCCTTAATTTGAACTAGGGGACCCAGCCGAAAGTAACGAAAAACAGCCCAAGACCGAAAGTACACAAAAGTGATTGGGGTGTCCACGTGCTTTGGGTTACATAGTAAACTTTGTACAAGCTGTCTTAGTGTATCAGATGGATTGAAGAGTTGCTGGTTAAGGGATAAAGATTGTTGTTTAAGTGAAGTTTAACCAGGTGTGTCCATGTGGCGATAAGCAGGGCAGCATTAAACAGACAGGTTTTTAGATGTGATTTGGAATGACCTTGTCTAAATGGAGTGTACCAAGGCTTCATTCTTTTCCGTCCTTTAGGTTAAATGGAAACATATGGCTCAATGGCACATCACTTAAACTCCTCAGTAAGGTGGGTAAAGTGACCTCCCTGACGGTGTCCCCAGCTGTTGAAAACAAGCTAACACTAAAGTATGGAGGCTCTGTTAAGGCATGGACTTTAAGAATCGATCCACGTAAGCATCTTTTTAAACTTTATTTTTTTTAAAGTCACTTAAAATCAGTTATAAAATGTTAAATTAAATGTATCTAAGGTACAAAGTTCACTAAGATCCAAGGCCTGCAGAAACCCCTAAAGCAACCAACAAGTGTCACCAAGGTACTTCTCATATAACAGATACAATTACAATATACTTGCTTACGTTGATGATCCCTCGTACTTCTTTCTTCAGGGCTTCCTGGAGATGATGAGTCCCAATGAAGTGTTTTCATGTGAAAATAGCACACTATTCTTCCAACAGGATGAAAACTTCTTCCTTGCACTTGGTGAGATTATCTGTTTGTGTGTATTCTTCTTTTTGAACTTACATGTTGAGCTGGCCTCAGTTTAGAGTTCAGGCTTAGGGTTAACGTTGCTTGTATTGCTGATTTTTGGTCAGAGGTTACTGTAGGTTAAGCCAGACAGACAGAATTATATTTTGATTTCTCTCATTAACACCTCCGTTCCTCCGCTCCCTTGCTCTTCCATCGCCCGAGTACACAGCCATTGTCCCTGCATCCGACAGTTCAGTGTGCCCTAGCTTGCATGCTCTCCATCGCTCTTTCTTTTTTTTAAATGATCTGGGAAGCCCAAGCCTACATACACTTTTAATGTTCTCAAACAAAGAGACAGGTTCTCCTCTCGACCTAAAATGGTCATAAGTCGAACCCTTGTTTTATGAATGAAGTTTTGTTACTTTATGGGTTTAAGGATGGTGATGGTGCTCTGTTCATCTGTCTGTCTTAAAAAACAAACAAAAAAACCATTGTTCCAGAACAAGATACTTGAACAACCATTGACCAGACTGATGTTAAATGAGCTGTGGATTTCTGTGTCCAATCTTTGTGTCCTTTTAGTCAAGCGCTGCTCTCAGGCCAAAATGTCAAGATATGTAAATCTAGACTGCAATGAAGTTAAAGTGATGGTTCGGAGTAATTTCACCCTAGGGTCCTTTGCACCATCACCTTGAGCCAAGCAACCCCCCATAAGCTTTTTTCCCCCCTTGGTCTAACATTGGGCGAGTTAGCATTATCAGCCGAATGGCTTAGTGCAGGCGCTAATGGATCCAAGAATGTATCTTGTAAATTACCCCACTAATAGTTTATTTAAATGGCACTTGCCTGATGGCTTCTACTCTCTGCTGCTAGCGCTGGTAGCTAGATAGCTAGCTCTCCGATTCTCCATTAGTTGTAGCTCCTCGTCCATGTATTCAGGCACGGGTGACCTTCGAAATTGAGCCTCTGACTAGATGTTGTGCTCTGTGCGTGATCTCGCGGGATGTCGTGCGATAGCAGAGAGGAGTATCCATCAGGCAAGTGTTATTTTTAAATACACTTCTGGTGTAGTTACAAACTTTCTAATGCCTCGTTTTATAAGTACAGAAACTATTTGTACTACTGTAGAAGTTTATCATTCCGGGCATTTATTAGTGGGGTAATTTACGAGATGCAAACGTGGATCCATTAGTGCCTGCACTAAGCTAACAGCTGATAACGCTAACTCGACCAACGTTATAACGAGGGAAAAAAGCTTATGGGGGGTTGTTTGGCTCGAGGTCAAGGTGCAAAGCAGCCTACGGTGAAATTACTCCGAACCATCACTTCAGCTGAGCACATTTATGCAAGTGAATGAATTAATAATTTATGGTTTAATAATGCTTTAAATAACTATTTCTTTGTCTGACTGAAACTCCAATTTTGTTTATCCTAGGCCACACTATGCATCTCCCAGTCAAGCTGGAGTCCAGGACTCCCTCCATGTTGCAGGTCTCCTGGGTGGAGAAGCACCCAGCAGTCGGCAACAGCCGCACGATGACACTGTACCACACTGAAAGTGGCTACTATAAAACTCTGAGCATGGACACTACCACCACCAACAACCACTACCACTTCACCGCTCTGGACTCCTGCAGCCTCTATGTGGCCTGTGTGGAGACTGCAGCCACTCACTCCATCACCTGCCTCTCGACCATTACTGGTATGGACTGTTGGTGGGATGGATTAGCAGACACCCACAAATAGGTTACACAGGTTACAAAAACCAAACCCATTTCTCACTTTGTGGTATCAAGTCATGCAGATACTTTTAGTTGTATTTGCCCAAGTTTTAAGATATCCATCTGACACTTCCTTTGCCACTCCAATTGTTTTAATGGTGCAAATTAACTTTATTCAGTTGGGGACAGTTCACCACAAAAAAAAAAAATATTTTTCCTAGTGCTATTTTTCAATCTAGATAGTTTAGGTGTGAGGTGCCCAGTGTTGGAGATATCAGCCGTAGATAAGTCTGCCTTCTCTCTAATATAATGGAACTACATGGTCCTCAGCTTGTGGTGCTCAAAGCGCCAAAATTACATTTGAAAAACTCAACAGCAATGTCTTTTTCCAGAAATCTTGACCTGGTTACTCAGGATAATCCACAGACCTGGTTGTGAGCAGTTTCATGTAGGAACTCTTTTCTTTCTACCGAACTACACCCGCCAACCGTCTCACCACGCAGAAGAAAGCATTCTAATGGACGAGAGGCTCCTTGTCTGACAGACAACAAACATAGTGGAGCATTAAGCAGCTCAAGTGCCAGATATTTTTCTTCAATGTTGGTGGAAAACAGAGCTAAAATGAGAGGGATTACTGGACTTAGATTCATCAAGTGGCCAGAGACACGACTCCAAATGAATGCTAATGTTGGGCCGTATTTTCTAGATGTGTAAATAAGCGACTTACTTACTTAAAGGTGATATAATGCGTGTGTATATATTATAAGTTTTGTGTAAACAGCTGTCCCCAAGTGGCCAAAAATATCTGTGAATGCAGGTTAAAAATGCTTTACCAATTCTTTATCCTTTTTCCACCAGACCCAGACATTCCTAAGGACTTTGAGGTGACGTCATGGAACAGCAGCAGCATATCATTGGCCTGGGACTGCCCTGCGAACTGCAAGTTCTCCTCCTTCCTTCTCACCGCCTTCTACCTCAATGGCACAGACCAAGTCATAGAGGAGGTGCTCTTGTGGCACAAGGACACCTCTGTGTTCACCCTGTCTGACCTGGAGCCCTGCACCAGGGTTAGGTTTGGCCTGCAGACGGTCTGCCAGGTGGGGATAGAGTCCAGTTACAGCAAGATGGTCCTGAACGATGGCAACTCTGGTAAGTCCTGCACAGGTTGATGAAATAGAAAAGAAGAAATAAAAATAAAAATACACAGAGCTAGACAACAACTACACGTAATACAAAAAATGAAGACATTAACAATGAAACACATTTCATGATATCCTTTACAGTTTGAGATCCCTGTCTTACCACAGATACAGTTACTGTACCATCTGTGAAGTCCAAAAATGATTTTCCTTTTTTTAATCCATTTTACAGGCAATATTTTCCAGAGCTTACAAACTAAATTAGTGATGATGAGAAATAAAACGCACTGTTCCTCATATACACTCAGTCAATACAGCCTTCTTTGGTCTGGTAGCTTATGGTGGCTAATGCTAGCTAATCTAATAGCTAAATGTATGTTGATATTGCCATGTAATTCACAGTAGCACAAGAACAGAAAAGTCAAGTCAGTATGTGTTCATCGACTTGATGACTCTTCTGTACCACTTTAGAACTTACCGTTAGCTTGTAATTCACGTGTGGCAGCACGTGGTTGGTTACACAGAAATGCCAAACAAATTTGAAAGAGCAGACGTTTTAAGTGAAACTTCAGTGATCCCTGCTGGAGGAAACGGGTAATTGCAGCAAAGAATAAACTACACCAGAGTAGCGTATGAACATGTATATTTGAGCAAATATGACAAGCAGCTCTTGTAAAAACCCTAAAGATGATTGTCTTCATCCTGCTGATGTCGTCCTTTTAAAAGGACCACAGTGCAAGACTTCATCCTCTCTCTACTCCTCAGTTCACTCCAGCATTGAGGCCTTGCGTCAGACATCGTATGGCCACGACAACTACGCCCTGAGCTGGGAGGCCCGGGACACCTCATCCATCTCCATGTTCAGAGTCTACCACCAGGGGGAGCTGCAGGGCACCACGCTCATCACCAACTTCACTGTGGGGGGGCTGTTGCCATGCCAAGAGTACCAGGCTAAGGTGGAGGCACTGTGTGGAGACGGTGTGCTCATGAATGCCAAGACGGTTGCGGCACGCACAGGTAATGTAGAAACATTTGTGAAAAGTTTGTGTGGTCTTCGTAACTGAGGAAGAAATCAGGCTATTGTTGTGAATTACAAGTTGGCAATAAGGGGGTCTGTTAGACAAGACTCAACTGGGTGACTTACTATGGGGTAGTTCATGTAGTGGTTGAAATCCTAAAAGGAAAGTACACAACTTAATAATTTCCCTCCTAAAGAATAAATCGAATGTGATATGAAATATACCAAACAATGCAATCTTAAATTAGAATCTAGTATTTACAAATGAACAATAATTGGAAAAGACTGTTACTTCTACATTAAAAGTTAGATGGAATTTTTTCCAAGAAAACGCAGTCAAAAGAACAGAAGGGAAAGCTGTAGAAAATAAGGGAGGGTAGATTAAAGCAACTATGTGATATTCAGTATTAGGGTATACTTGGTTTGTGTTTTTCTGCATTGTTACTGGCCCTTCGTCAAACCAAATCCTACTTACTAGCTTTTACTCATTAAGGCGACACACTACAGGTAAAACATAATTCCTTCATGCACTAGTCAATGTTGAGATTTTGGGCTATTGTGCTTCCAAAACATGTCTTCTTTTCCACTAGTTGAAATAAGTTTATTTACTACACTTTGTCTATTTGGGTCTGTAGATTTCTCAAATATTCACCCAAAGTTGGCATCAGATAATAACTCATTTGTATATTTAAACATTTCAGAAAACTTGTAATACAAAGAATAATTGTATTAATGTAAGTGATCAACTGGGGAATTTTTTTTGATCTCCTATTAACTAACATTTTTACCCTATTCACCTGCAGTGTCCTCAATGTATGGAATTTTACATTAAGTCTATCAGTTTGGGTTTGTTCATATATCATGCATAGTCGGATTTGTGTAACATTTTATTCCTAAAGACATGGTGAATGGATTTTTTTTTTAATGGCTGTTGATAGTATTTTCTGATTTATGGAGTGATAAAAAGAGATCCAAAATCCCCTCAGTAAAAGCCTTGGACTGTAATATGTCAACAAAATGAGAGAATTTTGAACCTGGCTTTATCAAATGTCCTGTTTCTGTTCTGGAAATGTATGCAAATTAGCACATTTTATACAAATGTATCATTTGCATATTTAAGGTGATTATATAAGTGTTTTTTTTTGTGTGTGTTTCTAAAGCTCTGTGATTTTTCATACAATGGTCTTAAATGACCTGTAACAGCAAATGAGACTACCAGTGAAGATAACCGTTATATAGTTTTTAGTAAGGCATCTGCCTGGGTCAAGTTTTTTTATTTATTTCTCCAGCACATGTATTCAAACTAGAAACCTGAAAGTCAAGTAATGCGTACTGAGGCAGATATTCACATTGGTTTGAGTCAGAGATGGGGGGACTCGAGTTTGAGTCGCACTTAAATCGCACACAATGACGTCAGACATGACGTGAGACTCGTCCTCAAAAGACTTGTGACTTGGCCTCGAGGTGTGGGACTCGAACAATCTTTCATGTTAAGGAAACATCAGCTGAGCTGACCTTGACCTATACGCTACCTTCGTAGCACTTAATACGTAACGTATCTACTGCACGCAGCCACACGTGAGAGGACAACAAACATGTCGGCCGCACCAGCAGCTGCTGTGCCATTCATCTGAAGCTTTGCGCTACAAACTTCAGACAAGGCCCAGACAAAAGAAGCGCTGAATGCAAAACGTGGACTCTAGCTCAAAGACATGAGACTTGACACTCAGACTTAAGAGCATCTCTGACTCGTAAGTAAGAACATGTGACCTTTTTAATGAGCATCTTGGATATTGGCACAAAAAGTGAACTGAGTTACTCGTCCCATTTTCATTTGACTGGCTCTTTATTAGGAACATGATGGTGATATTTGTCATATATATCTATACACAGTTTCTATCTTTGTTAATATATGGCCTGACACTGTGTGTATCCAGGACCTCTGGGTGTTTCTGAGCTCAGGTATCACTCCAAAGACTCCACCGCCCAGTGGAAACCCCGCACCACGCACCAGCCCGCTGTGTCCTTTGTGTATGAACTGTATCTGGAGAACGGCACCACCATCCAGAGCAGCCGGGTGACTGACACAGAGCTGCCTCTGCCAGGGCTGGAGGAAGGGAAGACCTACATCCTCGACGTGTGGGAGGAATGTGATGAACAGAAGGAGTCTGAACATTCTCATGTGGGTTTTGAGGGAGCTAATTCATCCTTAAAGTTCTTTGTGAGAGCTACTGGATCTTCTTTCGACCAAGGTCAGTCTGAGGTACCATTAAGCTCAATTTATGGTCCTGCATTAAATCAACGCCGTATGTTTGTCAGTAGGTACATTGAGATACAGACCCTGCGCCGTAACCTGACGTGCACCTCTCAAAAATGTTACTACACGTTGCGGCGAGGCAGACCACAACAACTGTGATTGGTCCGCTTGGCCGTGGTTTGGTAGTGTTGTATTTCCCCCTACTAATTTCCTGGTTCTCCGTGAACATGAAATCAAGGAGAGGGTTAACTTCTCCTGCTACATCTTTCCCACCTGTGGTCAGAAAGCACAGGGAAGACGCTGTATCTCCGTCTACGCGTCCAGAGTCGGTACTCGCTCCGGAGCTAATCCCCGTCAGTCTCTCGCTCGCTCTACAACAAACTCCCCTATTCTCTTAAAGAGATACGCTAGAACAACGCAGACACCAGCGCACAAGTATAAACATCAGACCAGCTACATTGTAAACCCGCCGCAGAACCATAAATCCCACTTTAGTCCAACACGACTGCTGTAGCTGTGGGATTTTGCTTTGAGTGTCACTAGTTTAATCTGACAATCCACGGAACATTTGTCACAGTGTAAAACGGCTGCATGTTATTCCAACATAACTATCCAAGAAAGCTAGAATAAAAAGAAAAATGGGAAACTTGTTAAGTACAACAATGACCAGACAATAACTTTCTCTAGTGTAGGCCTGAATCTATTTATGGTATACTTGTTGATAATAACCTTTTCAAGATGAACCTAACCCACTGTGTTTTTTGTGGCTTCTCTAGAGCTGCAGTTGGATCATTCCAGCATGGGTCTCACAATAATCGTGCCCTGGTCACTGCCTGAAGATCTACTGGAGGACAAAATGGGGAAGATTTTTCAAGATAAGGTGGAAGAAAATTCACGGTTTACATCAGTGATCACAGACTGCATATCTGGTTTTCATCCTAACTTTATACAGTGTTGTGTCTGCATGATTTCACCTGAGATCTAGGCAATACAAAGTTTCTTTTTGTTGACACATTGAGTGGAAGTCACACAAAGAAATTCTTTTATTACTGAGAAGACCTTCTGTCCTGGAAACAACCTGTCCGAGAACTTAAACAATTCACGAATCTCGATTTACAACAAGCACGGTAACACTGTCAAGACAGCATTACAATTAAGGGTCTACTATTTTATTTTTTTAATGAAATTTATAAAAAATGGAAAATATTTTTGAACGCTAAATACGCAAAATTCTTTTTTTTTTTACACAAAAAAAATTACTGACAGATCTCAATGAAATCTCAAAGGTTTTCTAGCATGGCTCTATGGAAGGTGTTAGGTGATAGTGTTGGTTGATCCAGGTTGAAAGATCTCAACAATTGTATGGATTGCAATGAAATGTTGTACAAAAATGTACGGTCAGACGGAAGACGAATTGTAATAACTTGATTGTTAGCCCCATTATCAGGTCAAAATGGTTGTCCAATACGTGTGTGTGTGTGTGTGTGTCACAGCTACAGGAGATGTTGAATGACTTTGATCCGCCAGCCCGTGTTGAGCTGGTTGCAATTGAACCTGCAGGCGAGCCAGACAAAACAGACCTTCTGTTTATGTCTTTTGATGCATCCAAAACTGAGGAAGATGTCCCCCTACCTGTTGAAGATCTGCTGGGCTACATTCGCTCCCTGAATACAGAACACATGACGGTTACAGATGGGCTCATTTATTGGGAAGGTAGGTGATGGTGAATAAACAGCTCAACTTGTTCAAGTGTAAAGTCTGCCAGATAATTCAAACTAATGATCTTGTTTTAATTCCCTTGACTGACTGTCAGGTCCTGATCTGTGTGCGTCCTCCAAGCAAACTGTGTGTCCCCTGAACTCTCTGTGCATCAACACCCTGGGCTCCTACGCCTGTTTGTGCCAACGTGGCTACTACGATGTGAGCTCTGTCATAGAGCCCCCTGTGGCTTCACATCCAATCTGCAATGGTAAACTTTTTGGAGAGATATGTCTTGTCCTATTAAACACGTGTTGCCTTTTTAACAGGTGAAACTCAGTTTTAACTCATGTGAAGTGGTTGATCCTAACCAGTGGTGTGAAACTAAGAATATTTTACATCCAGTATAATTGGACCTCAGCAATATAATACTAAAGCTTCTTTATTATGAACACTGCAGAAAAGGTGCCTCATTTATAGGCTGTAGAGGGTACCAACAAGTTAACCAAAATTACTTTTTGTATGGGTTTATAGCCATACATACATAGCCATGTTTAGACACCTATCACAATTTGCTCAGAAAAAGTGTATTTATTTTGTCTGAAAGTGACTGGGAAAGCCCCCCTCTCCATGTTAAGGAGATTCCACTTTGGCTTTAGCATGCAGTTACAATGGCGGCTGTTTTTTCGAAAACGACAAATATCTCTACTACTGTATTATCAAAGTCTGCAAGTGTGATTCCTTGACTCTGACCCTTGTTTTGAAACAGAAAAAGGACTTTTCAGCCACTGTCTGGGTAAACTGATGACTGGTAGTATAGCAAAACCCTACCTGACTTCTCACATCGGGGGAAAGTTAGACGTGAGGCTGAACGATGGCTCGTGCCCTGTGGATGAGACTGAGATGTTCTACTACTTCCGCATCTCACGAAAAGCCTCTGAATGTGGAATTGAGAGGCGGGTGAGTGGCTGATCGAGCTAATGAAGACATTTCATTACTAAGTGATGGACAGATTCTGTGCAGAGATATGCAGGGCACCACTGACCACCTGACGTAATGGGAACATAAATACAGATGCAATATCTGCCACAGCAAAATGTGTATCGCTCTAAACTGCAGAGAATTCTGAAGAGCCTTGAACCATCACTAATTACGAAGCCATACACTAGATTTTCCCTATTTACCCAACAAGGTTATTTTTACATACCAGGTGAAGTTACTGATGAAATTCCAAGTGATCATTTGAAACTTAAACTACATGTTCCATAAACAGCAGCAAGCGAGTGAGACATCCAGAGAAAATTGGACATTTTTTTTTCTTTTTTTTTTGCCACTAAACAGTCAGAACGGAGGAGAATGTCATCAATTTGTGACCTATTATTCTCATTCTTACTAGAAAAGAAATTGTTATATCTGGTTAAGTGATGTAATCATTGGCATCATGGGCTTCTTAATACGTACACAAACTAGAAGGGCACTCGGAGAGCACAGACCTCTGCCAAGAATGTCCCTGATTATTCCAACACCACATTAATGCAGCACAAATCTCACAATGTTAATGAAAGTGGAAAAAAAAGGTGTGTATCAGCGCAGTGAATCTTTGGCCCATGCTACACCCTCCACTAAGTTTCGTGGTAATCGGGGCAGTAGCTTTTCTCTAATCCGTCGTGTTTGGCATCAGCAGATGCCAAAGTGTATTCAGTTTCTCAGTCTATTCTACCTTTCTTTGAAGTGTGACGTATGAGTTAACATAACTCGGTGTGTGTGTTTCTCCAGGTGAACAAAACCCACATCCAGGTACAAAACACTCTGACTGTGACCATCAGAGATCAAATCATCACCCGACGGGATCTAAAAGTCATCTGGAAGTGCGTCTACCCACGACATTATTTACGCAACGCTCAAGTCAGTGTGGATGTGGAGTGGTGAGACAAACGTCTTCATATTTTGTCTCTTTGCCTGAATTAAAAAGTAAAGCATTGTTAACGAATGAAGGGCCAAAACGTCTAAACCTGCCCTTCCTTTGGTTGTAGGCACTCCTCCGTCTCCCTGGTGGCGTTCAACTCCTCCCTGCAGCTAGGCCTGACCATGACCCTGCACGCTGATGAGTCATACACCGACAGCTACAGGGATGCCATAACCATGGGGCCTGAGGACACTCTGTTCTTCCAGGTGGCCCTGCAGACCAACAACTCGTTTGCTTCAGACGTGCTCCTGCAGGTGGAGTCATGCTGGACCACTGAGAGCCCCGACCACCAGGACACAGTCCAGGGTGTTCTTCTTCAGGATGGGTAGGTGGAAATGTAGGCTGACTCAACCAATGTACACTGCTGGGATAAAGCTTGATGTCCTTGCCCTTCTGCTGTCTCCGCTATCGAGGCTTAGCACCACCAAGGACAGTTGTGATTAGTTTAAAAGAAATACAAACAAGCCAGAGCGTCTGTCCCCCCATCCCAGAATAGATAGGCTGTGCAGATCATAATCCACACTGACCCAGCGCTGTGGAGATAGTTTTGGCAATGTGAGACTAGTGAAAAAGTGACTATCAGTTAAAGAAGTATTTTACCGCTGGAAAGAGGGTCTTTTCATAAAACTGGTCTGTCTATACAGTAGAATGGCACAAACATGTTTTAAAATTGGTTCTCAGGAGAAAAGGATATTTCAAAGATTTCTTTTCACTCAAAAGTGTGTAATCTATTTGAACTGCTTAGGTTGCCTTGGATGATAAAGATACTGAATGTTGGCCTCTCTTCTTCCAGCTGTGCTGTTGACAACACGTTCCAGTGGCTCTCTGTAAACGGCCTGGCACAGAACAGCAGATTTTCCATTCAGATGTTCACCATGCCCAAAGGGTTGCCCATCTACATTCATTGCCTGACCAACATATGTGGACATGATGAAGACTGTACAAAGGTAAACTAAGGCCAATTCTATAAATCCTTGTCCAGGGAGGGTGATTCAGGTGCAGCAAAAATAACAGGAAACACCTGAGAAACGTACTATACATACAACAACCAAAACAATATTAACAGGTAACCAGAAACATTCTGTAGGCCCACATACAGCAGCAACAAAGACACTATCAACAACAAGTAATATCAAACCATTACGTTTTCAAAGTGCAATGAATAAAAATGTGTTTTCAAGTTGAGATTAGTCTCGCTTTGCCAGACCTATCTCCACAGCGCTGTGGAGTAAAGTCTGGCTACACCACACATACATTCTGGAATAGTATGTGTAGTTGGGCGTTTTGCTCCGCTTTTGCAACGATGGTGGCTCTGCAAAGCAGTCTCGGGAAGGAACTTGTTTTGGTGTAACATTTGCATCCCGTAAAGGAAAACGCCCACAAACAATATTTAATGAAGTTAACTGTTCACACAATAGTGTAACATTACTTTGTCCAGAGCAATCCTGCCACAATCTGACCCAAAACTAGGGTTGGGTACCGAACTCTGTACTTTTTTTTAACTTTACCGAATTACTTCGGTACTACCGTGGACCTATTCACGCTAAATCAAACGGTGCCAAATTTCGGTACCTGACAGCGAGTAAGTGCAAGCTTATCTGTCCTCTCTGCATATTGACAGAGCGGAGCTCAGACACACGCACAGGTGCGGACGGAGTAAACTCGAGCAAACTACGTCGGCTTTGCAGTTTTTGTTTTAGTCAGTTAGTCACGGCAATGCCGGTAAAGCAGTTGCAAGTGTGGTTACAGTTTTTCAAAACCTCACGCGGAGAGCGTTTGCTGCCATATATTAATAGCAAGGCGAAAGCGGTCGCGGTGCTGTTGACGTTACACTTGCTCTGAGACAAGCAGGAAATTCTCCTAAAAATGTACTTTGTTGATCCAGAGAAAGTTGAGCTCGACCTGCTAATGTTTTGGACCTGTTAAAAGATGTTCAGCTCTTTGAGTAACTGGTTTGTTCTAGCCACTGGTCACTGCACTAGTGTGTAATACTGGTGACCTTCCTCTGCCTATGATGTTCCCCATTAAGTTTCCAGATGTAAAAGCCATTGTCTTGATGCTGGCCTCGATATCATTAAGGAGTCTTTAAAGCTTCTGGGTGTGGAATCTCTTGGCTGATTCCAAAGGTGTAGCGGGCCGTATACGCCACTCTGGGCAGGAGCATTTGTCATATACCGTACCTTAAAACAGCCTCGGATAGCATCAGTGCACATCCTGCAGAGGTACAGGTTGCAGCCAGTCACGTAATCATTAACTGCAATTTGAAGCCTTGTTCTCTGAGGCTTTGATCACTGGTGAAGGTAGCAATACTGCCATGTAAAGGTACTTCATTACAAATGACTGCATTGAAAATACTCTTAAAAAATACACTATTACCAAACTTGGTAGTAAAAGTACGCATAACAGAAAAATTGCTCCTTAAGTGCAACTACTGTATACTATTTTTATTATTGATGCATTAGTGTGTAAGCAACATTTTACTGTTGTAGTTGGTCAAGGGGGAGCTATTTCACTATTTCATGTACTGTAAGCTACTGTTGGGTAGCTGTAGCAGGCAGTCATATTCCAAAAAACTCATGTTTTCATGTAAAAACTAAATCTATAAGTAAATCTGACAAATGTAAAGGAGTGAAAATCCCCAACTGAGCCTGATGTTGTAATAGAATTGCAGCAGCCAGCAGCGCACCAAGAGGTCAGGGAGCCAGATGGACGGAGAGGGGGCCCAAGCTGCTGTAGTGTCTGCTGGACCTCTGGTGGTCAACAGGAGGGAGACGTCAGCAGTCCCGCCGTCTTACTGTGAGTTCATGTCTCAGTCCAGAACTTGTACACACTGTTACATGTCCAGCGCATATCATGTTTTAAAGTATCAGAATACAAATGGACTGCATCACTAGCCTTTACTGCATCTTTAGCTATATATTTCTTAAGTTTTGACATTATTTTCACCAAGTTAAAATTATTGAACTAACGTACAGTTGTGTTTGGATTTGTGTTTTTGGTTATCGTAACGCGGTGTGAGGTGTATATGTGCACTCAAAATACAGAGGTAATGAAATGAGCTGTGTCCATTTCTTTGCAGGGCCAGAGCATATGACCATGATCTCCATTGTGGCCGGATTAATAGGCTTTTTGGGAGTAACCGTACTCTCAGTGAGTGCAACCAAAGCAATCATGACTTACTATGAGCGACTACGGCTGCAATAAAGTGTTTGGAACACCATCTGTGAGTGTGTAATGATGATGATCATGGAGACAGTTAACTGTAATTAACAAGACAGACATGACAGAAATGAAACCTTATCTTCTTATGGAAATGTTTCATATAAAATCACTTTAAAAAAGTGGATGTAGCAGGATGACTTCTCAGGCTCAGTATAGAAGGACTATGAATGGATTATAGGCCATTGTGGCACGCCTACACTTGGTCTTCAGTCAGCCTAAACCGACCTGCTGCTGCAGCCTGTTCACCTGAATTGCCGTGTAGCCAGGTAAGCAAATGTGCATTTCCTGGGATGGTGAAGGCATGACCAGCCCTACTCTGCCTCTGATTGGCTAGTACTCGTTGCCTTGGTTGGTTGGATTGGCTAGGTTTAGCCATGAGGAGTGAGATTGTTAGGGTAAGAATACCAGGGTAATCCAATCATAGGTAGAGTAGCGTGGGACATGACTTCACCTTCCTAGGCAACACAAATATGAACTTTATAAGGGCAATCTTGTGTTTACAGCTTGTTGCATTGCCCCATATAGGCTGGAAAACTACCTGTCTGCTGGTAATTTAACCCTTACTCCTTTGTAAATCCTTGTTTGTTGGAGTTTTAATGGTGCACGTTCTCGATTCAACTCGGATTATTAGGAACACCTGTTAAATTTCTCGTTAATGCAATTATCTAATCATCCAATCACATCGCAGTTGCTTCAATGCATTAAGGGATGTGATCCTGGTAAAGACAATCTCCTGAACTCCAAACTGAATGTCAGAATGGGAAAAGAAAGGTGATCTAAGCAACTTTGAGCGTGGTGTGGTTGTTGGTGCCAGACGGGCTGGTCCGAGTATTTCACAAAATGCTCAGTTACTGGGATTTTCACTCTATTTCTAGGGTTTACAAAGAATGGTCTGAAAAAGGAAAAACCTCTAGTATGCTGTGGTCTTGTGGGCGAAAATGCCTTGTTGATGCTAGAGGTCAGAGGAGAATGGGCCGACTGATTCGAGCTGATAGAACAACTTTGACTCGTTACAACCGAGGTATACAGCAAAGCATTTGACGCCACAACACGCACAACCTCGAGGTGTGTGTGTGCATGCGCGCCCTTTGCAGTAGCTTCAACTAGTGAAACAGCAGAGGCTGCAGAGCTCACAGTCCATAAAACACTGGCCAATCAGAGCAGACTGGGCTTTTTCGGGAGGGGGGCTTAAAGAGACGGGTTCATGTGCTCATACGTGGGGTGAATGCAGCTGCCATGGTCAGTATGAGGAAAAAAAAATTTTAAGCATGTAAACTTGTTCTAGTAGAAACACAAACTACAAAATACTATTTATCTATCTATAATTATATAATAGTTGCCCTTTTAAGGGTATCTGCTTTTTGTTAAGTGGTGTAGTGTACGTGATACCCATGAGAAAAGGTCAAGAATTTCCATATACTGTTGTGGAAAGTCTCTTTGGTGTTTGGTAATGAAGCTGGAATTTTTGTCTGACACACTGGAGTTATGTTTTCTTCTCGTGCAAGTAGGACAAAGTTTAACAGAGTGTCAAGCAGTCTGAGACAGTGCATCAGGGAAACACAGAAAATTCAGGGTTTTATGGGTGAGCATGCAGGGGGAGGGATTGTATTCTTGTCGACTCAGCAATTCAGTTCCAATGGCTCCTTTTAGACGTCTTCTGAGGGGCGTACAGGCACCTCCTTTTCGCTGACTCTACACTCTGTACACTTGCTGATTCTGCTAATTTTCTGCTTAGTCTTCACTGCTCCTGGCCATTGGCCCTTTGACAGGTACTGCCTAGTGTGTCGGCGAGAGGCAGAAGAAGCTATGATTTCCTTTTAAGATAGGAGTACTTTATAATGCATCCCTATAACTGATATAGAAAACAGTAAATATAGTATAAAAGTAAATGCATATAAAATGATGAGAAAATTAAAAAAAACGTGCAGTAATGGATAACTTATAAAAGAGAGATCACATCAGTATGACAGATACAAACTTTCCACTACAATACCTACTTACAATAGCGCGAGAATACGTAACGTTTTGGACCCCTGTCTGTGTTGCAAGTCACCTAGGAACAACTACACAGTTGCTTGGCGGTCATTCTTCGTGCAAACATGAAATTAACTATTGTAAATCACTGAAGTAGATATGAAACGGTAGCTAACTCAAACTACACTCTTTTTTTCGTAAGCCTGACCCTAAAGCTACTGCAGCCGACGGTTACGTTACAGAAAACGCACAATGTAATTAAAAGTAACTAGACATTAAGTTCAACTTCAAACAACCATTATATATACATACCTTCAAGAAAACTACTCCTCACTTCATATGACTATTCCAGTTGGATTTTACTTTTATTTCCCAGGTTTTGTAGATACAAAATAAAGAGAATTGCAACAAGAGTTGCTCCTCCTCTCCCCCCAACAAACGCACATCTAGCCGCCCTTTTGATAACACGTGTAGGACAAGATAACAATCATATTCTCAATAATGGGAGGTGGTGGATGGATGTGGTGGGCAAGGACCATCTCCCAGGCATCGATCAGATGAACGTTCAGTCCTCTGAACATGGTTCTGAGCACCTTATAACACTGCAGCGAGTGCCAGTCGCTGTTAATTAGCGCAAAAAAGAAGTGTCAAGTCTCTGGGGGTCCCGGTCCGGATGACGACCAGCGTGCCTGGAGCCCTATCCAGCAGCCGCACCACCGCCCTGCGGATGCGCTGCAGCCGCCAGATGTAGATCTGCATGGGGTAAGTGCCAAAGTGAGCCCACATGTCAAAAACTACAACAGTGTTGGTGCCTCTGATTAAGCCATCTATTTCATTGGCAATGTAACGAAGCTCGCTGGTTAGGACAGGAACACTCATGTTAGGAGGAGGGTGGAAGCGGAATGTCATCAAGATGTTTGCATAGTCCAAGGCTATGAAAGGTCCGGTTTGCCCCGGGCTGCGCAGGTCAAACACCGTAAGACCTAAAAATATGACGGAACAGATTCAGCTGCAGTGTGAACAAAATCAAACTGTTGCCATAAATCCCTGTTGATGAGCTACCTGGTAGTGCTGCGGTGAGGAATTCAAAAAACTGCCTGACAGTGGAGTCACCATACATGTGGCCCACCTTGCCTTTCAGACACTGACTGATAGCAGATGCGTTGAATTGACAAACTGTGGTACCACCTAGTGCTTGCCAAACACCCTGGTAGTAATAGCCAGAGGGTCCAACCTTGACAATGCTGCTCTCCACCTCTGGTTGACCTGAGAGGAGGATAAAGGATGGGGTTATTTAGGCTGGTGGACCAAAGAGAAACGAGGAAAAGTCAGCGCTCGGCTTCAATCTGCAATGTTAAAAACCTTGGAGGATTTCAAAAACACATTAAGACTTAATAAGTTACTAATACTATCACCTTATATTAAGGGTTAAAGGACGTATGTGTTGTATTGGAAAAACGTGTCCATTCCTTTTTATTTTTATAAAGTGTTAAGTTCTTTACAAAAGTTTTTTTCTCTGCCCATTTTACTTTCATTGTCTGTAGCACATTCAGTATTGAATTATTATAATTGGCAGTTAAAATGGTAAAAATCATGCTTTACCTTGCTTTTTTGGAAACACGGTGACACTGGCAGGTCCTGAAGCCCGTATGTACACTTTCAAGTTGACACCACTGAAGAAAAGCATGCATTAGACAGTATCTCTTAACACAAACCAAAACATTATCAACAGAACTACAAGAAAGGAGGACAAAAATCTTGCACTGCATTTTGTGACCCCAGCAACTTTACTATTTTGGTTAGTCTTGTCGCTTTCGTCAATATATTTTATAAGATGCAGCAGGCATCTGTTTTCTTCATCAGCTCCAATTGTGCACTACCTATTACTAATCAGCAGACAGACAAAGTTAGTAACTAGCTAGTAAACAGCATAACATTTAAAAGCTACAGTAGACAGGCATCCCCCCCCCCTGGAGTTGGTGGAGACCAAACTAGTGCTGAAAATTACTGTAATGTTGATACATGTATACTGGATGTAAATAAGCCACTGTGTGATAACACTTTAGTCATTAACTTTATAAGGTTATATGTCAAGTGGCAAATAGTAATTAGTGTGTATCTAAATGTGGGCCTGTTTTGACCTGATTTTTAAGTGCCCATATTATGAAAAAAAATCACTTTTTCTAGGATTTGGGGTGTTATTTTGTGTCTCTGGTGCTTCCACATGCATACAAACTTGGGGAAAAAAAAACATCCATGCTGTGTTGAGTGAGATGTGGGTTTCTGAATGTATCCTGTCTTCAGTCTCCGGGTGAAACATTGGAATATTTCACCCACCACCCTCTCCCTTCGGAGCATACGTATCATTCGCGCTCTCAAATCACCCACAATCCTATGCACGGCAGGCTTTGCCGGCTTGTTAAAAAATTAAAACGATGGCGGAGTTGGAGCTGCATCGCTGTCAGCGCAATAATCATTTAAATGAAAGTATCTTTAGTGTTTGCCATACATTTTTTTTATCACCCTTAATGTGTGACATAAATGTAAAGCTTAATGCTGCTACAAATTGCTATAATAATTAGGTCGATTAGGCATTACGGGGCTGCTTTTGAAAAGTACAGAATGGTCAGTGTTTAGACAGGCGGCTACTAACAGTCAATGAGCACAGACATCAATGAGTATGCTGATGCTGTATCCAGTTATATCTATAAATGCATGGAGGATGTCTGTCACTAAAAACATCACAGTCGGAGCAAATGAGAAACCATGGATGACAGCTGAGGTGCGATCCCTGTTGAAAGAAAACGCTGCTTTTAAATCGGGTGATGAGGTTGCCCTTAGGTCTGCTCGTACAAATCTAAACGAAAGCCATCAGAGTGACAAAGAGCCCATGGTCAAACACAAAAACACTAGGAGACTGTGGAAGGGAATTCAGTCTGCCACAGACTATAAACCTACTCCCCTGTCCTGTAATGACAACCCTGAGTTCCTGAATGATCTCAATAACCACATTGGCCGGTTTGATGCACTGAACAACACACCAGCAGTGAAGGCCACCCCTCACCATGATGAACAGGTGCTGAGCCTTGACCCGGAGGATGTCCTTAAAACCCTGAGGAAAATGAACCCCAGAAAAGCTGCAGGACCAGACAGAATACCTGGCCAAGTGTTAAAGCAGTGTCTGGAACAACTCTCTGTGCCATCCTGCTATAAAACCTCAGCCATCATCCCTGTGCCAAAAAAATCTTCCATTACCTGCTTAAATGACTACCGCCCAATAGCATTAACCCCGCTAATTATGAAGTGTTTTTAAAGACTGGTCAAGGAACACATTACCTCCATCTTGCCCGCATCATTTGACCCGCTTCAATTTGCATACCGCCCAAACCGCTCAACTGAAGATGCAATAGCCACTGCACTACATCTGAGCCTGGAACACCTGGAGGGAAGGAATACATGGGTCCGGATGCTGTTCATTGATTTCAGTTCGGCGTTTAACACCATAATCCCTCAGCATCTGGTTAACAAACTTGGCCCACTGGGGATGAACACACCCCTTCAGAACTGGATTCTTGATTTCCTGACTAACGGGCCTCAGGTTGTACGAGTGGGGGCAAACTTTTCATCCACCACCTCATTGAGTACTGGCTCACCCCAGGGGTGCGTCTTGAGCCCTCTGCTATACACCCTTATGACCCATGACTGCTGTGCAAAATTCGAAACCAATCACATTATTAAATATGCTGATGACAAAAACCAAAGAGTTGGTGATCGACTTTAGGAGGAATCGGCCTATGCACATACCTGTGGAGCACATGAGGTTTCTAGGAGTCCATATGTCTAACCACCTGACCTGGTCCCTGCATACCTCCTCCCTCATCAAAAAAGCCACATCTCCCTCTGGCATGAGAGCAGCAGCGCCTCAGAGAAAAGGGCCCTGAGGAGGGTGGTGAGGTCAGCTGAGAGGACCATTGGGGTAACGCTGCCACCTATTGAGAATTTGGAATTCAGCCTTTCAAGGGCTAACAAAATCATCAAGGACTCTACACACCCCTGCCACAGTTTGTTCTCTCCTACTGCACTAGTAACTCCAAATTGATAGTTAAGTGTACTTCATTAAGTCACTTAATTGGCTCTCTTTTCTTGATGTTTTCAAGGGGTGCCCCACAAGAGGTGACTTAATACACAAGCACCACCGAGAGAGGGCTCGCGGAGTCCCTAAAAGAGGGGTTGATCCCAACGGCGAGGACACCGAAGCAAGCAGGCCTGGCTCCGGAACGTGAATTAAAACAGCGGCATGGTGAGTCAGTTCAATACAGCACAACCCCTCTCAAGTAGGAAATTATACACTCATCCAGGCAAGCACAGGTCTCATTCTTATGCTAAATGCAAACACAGCTAGGCTAGCTGTGTGCTCTTTGTGGTACGAGCCCAGGTTAGGTTAGCTGTGTAACGGTACACATTGCTATAAGAATGTGGTCACATGTAGCCCAGACCACCTCTGAATCTTAGCAGGTCTGAAGGCATCATCAATGCATCCTATGGGTATTACACCTTATCTTGTACGTAGAGCTGTCCACTTGTGATCCAGTCACTCAAATTAGATTTTAATACCAGGTCAAAAAGGGACCGTAATGTTATTGACCACATCCAAAATAAAATATATGAATTCACAATAAAACAAAAATGAATCATAGCAAATACAATGTTCCTAATGAAAGTCAACTCATATAATTCCGACTGATTAGTTTGATTAGTTTTATCTTTAAAACTTTCACATCTTTAGATTCAATCTTAACTGCCTGTAGTTACAAACTTTTGAAACTTCCCACCAAGGAGATGTATGTATTTATTAGAAGTCACTCAAAATCCCACTCCAGTCTCTCTGCTCCCTCACCTTTGAAAGAGCTTCTCCTCGTTGGCCCTGAGGTTTTGTTTGTAGTATCCCATTTCGTGGTTGATCCTGGTATCACAGCTCAGGTTCTTCGGCTTGTAGCAGAACCAAGGCCTGCCTGTACGGAGGTCAGTGTGGTTGCACTGCGGCTGCTGGGTTGGACGTAGGCAGACGTTACACATGGTAGTTACAGAGATTGAGCATGAGCGGAAGAGGCTCTTGAAGCCAATCCTGTCAGGTTCTTCACTCTTCAGCCTCTTCAGCACCGTGATAGCCTCACTAGGGTGAGCCAGCATCACCTAGATAGAGACGATGGTTAGAGAACCAGAGTTAAAAGCACATGTAAAATATGTGTTAAAAGTGCATGTAAAAAGCACATCTCCTCAACAATTTAGCCCTTTTACTTTCCAACTTGAGCTTTGCAGAGGCGATAGAAGATTGAGAGATTTGTGAGGACCTCTTTGAACCTTGTGAAGCCTCAGATTTAAAACGCTGTCGTGAGGCGTAATCTTTAAGTTACCACACAGAGACACACCCACCAAACGAGAGAGAACCTATCTCAAAGCCATTTCAAACCATTCCGGGGAAACGTGTCTTTCAACCAGGAAACCGAGAGCCAGGCATTTCCCATCATGCCCTGGGTCTTGCAGTCGATGGAAAGCAATTGCAGCGCCTGGCTCTAAAAGATGCCCCCGCCTTGATCTAATGAGGTAATCGTTGCCCACGTGTGTATGACGTCAGAGCAAGTCAGGATCAAGTCAGACACAAATATAACCTCCCCAATTAATTGAAATTATTACATTATACAATGCACAATATTTATCCCACTAACATTAGTTTTTCAAGATTTGTGGCTGTTGACAATAAATGTGAATTTTGTAAAATTGAAGAAAGATGTAATTCTATACGATAACAAACGATACATCACAAAACAAAAAATCCAGCTTTTAGTCACTTTAGAATTAAATTTCAGAATTATTTTGAGTCTATCCAAATTATTAATAATGAAGTGTTTTTACAGCTGATGTACTATAAGTTTTTTTTATGGAAATTTGATTGCATATCCCACCTTTCAATTTCTTTTACTGTACTTAGGTTATGTCATCATTATATGTGGTTGTAATGCTTATGGTATGGAAATGACTGCCTTATTTATGTATTTTTTAAGCAAGATGCCAAACTGTTATACAGTTGTTTGTATCACATTAAATTTGCAAATAAAGTTGTTTAAAAAAAAAAAAAAAAAAAAAAAAACCTAAACACTAACTAAATCTAACCAGCATGCATTGGGCTGAGATCCCCGGTGATTGATTTTGCGCATGCCTGGATCATCTCGAACTGGCCTAATGTTTGCATATTGTTACTTGTCTCGATACAAAAACACAGTTCCGTCGATCGGCCCTCACAGGTTGCAGGTTTTTTGACGAAATAAAGGTTTCAGACAACATATTTGTTTCTGTTTTTGTCCTTTTAGAATGCATGGTGCTGAAACGGTCTCATATCAATTTGAAACTCGTGAAACAGAATGCACATATAAATGCAAAGTGATTTGTGTCTGTAAACGTAATGCACAAATGAATGCGGAGTGATCTATATCTGTAAATCATTGTATACGTGCCTCTAATTTTTATTTTTTGGCATTACAGCCATCTACTGGAGAGCGCTGGATTGTCACTTGAGACGCAAGTTGTTTGGAACACAGGGCTCAGAAAAACCACCAGAAGGATCAACACAAATAGGTTTTCAAATATATTTCCATTTGGAAAAATACTGAGTTCATTTACAAATGATGAAATAAGAGTTACAAATTAGAGGAATGGACACAGATACACATTCACAGATAGGAATCGCTCTGTATGGAAGTAAATCTGTTTCATCGGATTTTGAATTTCTAGCACTCAATATTTATGCATTACAAAGCCAACAAATATTTTGTCTGCTATTTCATCACTAAATTCATTTTTGAGACTTTTTTTTTTACGCGAGAAATCAACTGTGTAGAGTTTGAATATGGGCAGTTTTACAAAAATTGATTGCAAATTGCACATTTGCTCCGACGTTGTCGGACTTGAGAAGCTCCAGTCTGACGTGACAGCCAGCTGGTGGCGGCCGCGATCACTCGCCCGCCCGCCGGCCGACCAGTGATGTCTTAAACCCCGCTGTCAGCTGGAGGTCTCTCAATAGACTCATGGACTAGTTTGTCTCCTCAATCGTTTTTTTTAATTTATGAACTTAGAAAAATAAAGGTGAAAATTTGTTGTTGAAATATGCATAAATATTCAGTGCTAGAAATTCAATGTCTTTTTAATATCAAAATCCAATGAAACAGATTTACTTCCATAGCTCTGCTTTTATTTGTGCATTGTTTAACGAATTTAAGTCACAAATTAGAGGCGAGGATACAACACAGATTTACAAATCACTTTGCATTTATTTGTGCGTTGTGTGTCACAGGTTTCTAATATGAGACGTTTTTAGCACCATATGGGAGCTGTTGGAGTACTCCTTCCCAGAGTAAAGAGAATACAGCAGAGTAGCTGCCATTCAGATGATCCACCACCTGTCCAGCCACACCTGCACCAAGCTTCGGGTTGTGCAGCCGGGCGAGTAACAAGTCTCCCCCAGACTTCTTGGGAGGGCCCTGGAAATCAGACGTATTGATCCTAACCTCCAGCTGATCCCCTACGTGCCACTGTCCTCTCCCCCTCCCCCCATGGTGAAGGTGCTGTGAGCTGGGTCACTGGTCTGCTCCAGGATAAGAGGAGCTGGCAATAGTGGAGTTTCAGGCCAAGCAATGGAGTCTAGTAGGAGGCGTTCCTCCACAGCGTCCTTAGGGGACAGTGGCTGGAAGGTGCAGAAGCCCCGATGCACGTCAGGGACAGTGGAAACTCTCGGGGAGATGATGATGGCGTTCACCTCACGCTGAAACTGGCTGGGGGTCTACAGAGAGATGGTGACAAATGCACTAAAAGCTAATTAACTAAACAAAGCAAAAATCTATTCACATTGAACACACATTTGAAAACAATAGAGTGAAAATTGACTAAAATTAAACATTTCAAATAGGATCAACCCTTCAAGTGATTCTACTAAAACCAAGTTCTCACCTCCAGGACCTCCATGTTACGTAGCACAAGGATTAAAACAGCCACAGCCAGAAAGAGGAAGATGACGCTGTACTTCTTTCTTATACAAGCTCTGGCCTTCATGAGTGTCTTCATCTATGGCTGCAGCTTAGCACCGTGAGCACTGCCTCCAGTACTGGTTAAAAAAATGAATACAAAAACAATGGGGTGCTGCACTCTGCAAAGGTGACCGAAAAAGAAACACAAATATCTGTTTTCATTCTTACTACACAGATCAAAGATGCTCGTCTCCTGCTAATTAGTTAATTATACTGGAAAAAGTTATGGAAAAAATATATTTATATTATATGTATTTATTTTAGCATTCGGATTTTTTTTTTTTCAATGAAAATGTTCAAATTATTTCCTTTATGTTCATGTCAGTCGTGTTTTTCAGTGTGTTTTTTTTCTTTCTCTTTTTTTTAAGTCAAGGAGAGTGTGATTTCTACTACATACATATTGATGATGATACCGGTTGCAGATTTACCATTAGAATTTCAGAAACAAAGGGACCTTTTCTTTTCAGGCTTCAGAGTCTCCTGTTAGCTTTGTTACACCTGTTAGGGCAGGACTAATGACAGATTAATCATTCTTATTGCTAGAAAGAACCGTGACACGGCTCTCTCCTGCAAATCAAAAGGTGGAGGAATCTGTTTTTACGCTAAAGATGTATTACTATAAATAAAGTATGTAAAGTAGAAAATCAGCCCTACATTTACTTAAATAAAGAGTGGTTGCAAATTGAATGCATGGTTTTATGAACTGATCATATGTTTTTTACTATGTAAATCTTAATCAACAAAGTATCCGTAACAATAGTTATAGTAAATGTACTGGAGTACAATGTAGACTACTTCCTTGTAAAATGTAGTTGTATAAAGTTGCATAAAATGGAAGTAGTAAAAGTAAAATACAAGTACCTCAAAAGTATACGCATGTACATTAAAAAGGTTAGTGGCAACATTTTCACGATGTCTATAAAATGAAACTTTAAATATACTTTAAGCTTTATTTTTAATGCGTCTTACCTCAGCAGAGATTTCTTGTGATTTAATCTTCGTGTGATGCTGCACCCAATCTTCCAGTTTGTTCTCTTTGTTTGACTTTGAGTTAATTAATTTTAGGGCAGCGACGACTGACAGCATGAATCCTCGTCATAGCTGAAATAGACAAGAGTATTTCATCTGGTTGATGCCTCGTCTTCTTAAACACTAATGCGCCAAAACCCAATATAGTGAGTTTCTTTTACAGGCACAGCTGCTAATAAAATATAAAATCAAAGACAAAAAACAATTGTTTGTACATGTAATAAGAATATGTACCATCTGTTTGATTGAGAAATGTTTAAGGCGTTATCAGAGGGCTGGGTTGTTGACATTATGGTTGCTTACCAAAAATATTAGGGATGGAACTTATAACAGGCTGTGGAGAAAGCATGCAACAGGTTCTTTATTATTGTTTGTGTGTAAATAGTTCAACTGCGCTAAGGGAGGTGGTTCTCTGCTTACATTTCAACCCCACTTTAAATTTAATATGTACTTAGTGTATTTTAATATTTAGGTAAAATGACCTCTCAAAGAGCAAAGGTGTCGCTTTCACTGGATGCTGAAGCAGTCGGCTCACTCAAAGACGGAGTCAATTTCCAGAAAAACCCAGAAGACGGAAAATGTTACATCATATACAAGACCAGCAATGACCTTAAAGCATGCAAGAACCAATGTAAACACCAGGGAGGCTTGTTCATCAAGGACATTGAAGACCTGAATGGAAGGTGAGATCATTCTGGCAGAAGCACACAGCAGAGATAATAAAGGCACCTTTCATTATAACTGACAGGCTGCTCTGCTCCCACAGGACTGTTAAATGCACTAAACACAACTGGAAGTTAAACGTGTCAACAATGAAATATGTGAATCCACCTGACAGCTTCTTGCAGGATGAGCTGGGTGAGTTCCATTTGTCTTAAATTTCTTTTGAGTCTGTAACAAATATTTTAATGTGTGTTACTAATTTCATTATTGCTGACAACACAGATTTTGAGGTAGTGGTCTTTGCTGCTTTATAGCTCAAACTAAGTTTAAAAACTAACTAATGTAAACCCAGTATGAAATATTTACTCTTCTTTAACCGTCTTAACATTTATTTATGTATTAAAAACACCCAAATATAAATAATCAACGGTTTTGTTTGAACTACCCATTTTGTCGACAGTAGTTCTTCCTGTTACAGAAACCACACGCGACTAACAGTGAGTAGCCTACACTTCACATTAAGTTAAACTTCAAACTATTAAATACGTACTTAAAAAAAATACTCCTCATTTCATAATGTTCTTCCAGTTGGATTTTACATATAGGTTTTGTTTACATCAAGAAATTTAATTTGCCCACTTCTCATCAACCAAAAGCACAGCCCAGTTATTATATCGTACAAAATACTCTTAATTATGTAAACAAGAGTATCTTGTTTAAATAATATGTATACTGTGATAAACTGTCTTCATACAGTCTGGTTCTGTTCTCTGGAGCCATTAAACACACATCTCATGAGGAAGATCAATATGAGGCTCTTAAGGTAAAGGTAGATATGATTTCATATTGAGGCTGTTATTTTAATTTCCATCCTGTGCTTGTACATAAGCACAGTGGTTCCCAAAGTGGGGTCCAGGGACCCCCCAGGGGTCCTTGAGTGGGTTCCAGGGGGTTTCCAGCAAAAAGGAAAATAGTTATTTTTACTATAATTCCATCGATAAGTAACATAATTACAGAATGTGTGGTCATGGGTTTTATACACTTCCTGTAGTAAAAAATGCTGTCATCTGTGGGACCCCAATTGGGGGATCCATGCCTAATTTGTGTCAGTTTAGGGTCCTTGATGTGAAAAAGTTTGGAAACCTCTGCATTAGCAGCTATGGCACCATGTCCATCACAATCTTCCATTTTCCAGTGGTGACATCTTGTTTTTTAGAACCTGCCATACTGGAAAGGTGTGCAGCAACGTCAGACTTTGAGGGTCACCTGAAAAATAGAAAAAGCACTCAGGCTGGAAGTGACTGCAGCTGAGACTTCATCTATGCTCTGTAAAGTTGTGTTGTCAGGATTGTCATGGCCTTGTGCCTGCGTCGGTTTTTCAGCTGGATGTCGGGAGTTGTGGTGCCCTTTAGCCGAGACTTGGCTGGCTCCTGGACTGCCGTTGCCATTTAACCGGGTGACTCTTTTTCTGACAGCCACATTCTGCTTCATGATAATTCATTGAAAGTTCAATGATTCATAATTCAAGTTTGAGGAACTGATGGGATTACATTTCACTGTAACTGTAGGCCTACATTGTATGACTTTCATGTGACAAATACAATTGATGATTTACCTTACAGTGTCAATACAATAGAATAATAAAACAAGGCACTGAGGCCACATTCATTTAGGTTCCTGCTCATATGGCGATTCTAATGAGAGAGTGGACACACTAGCCAAATGGCTGTTTAAAAAAAGAAAACGGATGCACATATTAGTCTCTACAAATCAGAAGGGGAATCAAAGAGTGGCAGTAGCACTGGAATTAGGACATAAGTGGGAGACACTAGAAACGATAGAAAAGAGGGGGAAATGACACTGGGAATAGTTTGAATATAAAGAGGTGCGAGTGTGCATCTGTAGAGCATTCTGCTTGCTAGTTGTAGGACATTTGTATCAGAGAGAGAGAACATGATGGGGGAAAAAATAAAAAAATTAGAGCCAACAGGAGCAGAAGTAAAAAAAACATACTGGAGTGAGGTGGAAGTGAACAAGGCAGAAGGTGTTGATTTGGCTTCAGAGAAAAGGACTGATGAGGAAAATCTGACATACCGAGCGGTGTAGGAGTTAACTAATTCCAGAGGATGGCAGTAATGCAACACTAAGGAGGCAAGCTGCCGGTAAACTCCAAACAAGAAGAAGAAGCCGGTTTCCTCCAACAACAATGGCGTCCTCCACGTCGGGAGACGGCGTGAGTGAAGCACAAACAGGGAAAAAATCCAAAAAGACTCAAAGCCTAGGTATGTAATGGATGCTGGCGAGTTAGGCATCATTATTTTATTAGCAGCGACCCATTCACTGTAAAGCGGATCTGAATTTGCTCGTCTAATTGGCCTGTTTACATCTGTCAGTTGCAATGCACGCATGAAATAACGTTAGCTTTAAGCTAACAAGTGAGCTGTCGTGTGTTGCAAACATTTGCTGCTTCTTTTATTTTAATTTTAAACTTTACCCTCTTTGGCTTCGTTTTGAGTTCACCCTAAGGGAAACAACAGGAACGTAACATTTTAGATTAACGTTATGTAATGTTATTAGTATTATTTTTTTGTGTAAACGTTTCCAGAACAGTTACTGTAACTTACAGCATGCCCGAATCAATGCAGTAGCCTAACGCTAACGTTTAAAACTCAGCACAGACGTTAACGTTATCCCTGTGTTCTTTGCTTGTACATGGATAAACTGTCAATACTCTTGCAATGCCCAGACATTGCAAACGCGCAGGTTGTTGCATATTACTAGTAGGCCTAATTCATGTTTCCTTTCACCTTGCAATGTCGCTAAGTAAAATAATTCATAAAGTTTGATTTTGTTTTAATGAAACATCCCTTTTGGATAGAAGCTCCCGTTAGCTACCATCAACCACTGTAACGTGGGACCCTTCGTCGTTTAATCTTTTTTCTGTGCGTTTTTGTCAGAAAGCTGTAACTGCATTGTACCAAACATACTGTGGGCTCTGGACTAACTGCCATATAAACACAGATTCACTCTTTAAACAACCAAAGTACAGTACACCAGGGTGCTGGATTTGTGCATTGGTGTGTTGGACACGTGAAATTATGGAGAAGATGGACAGGGTCGAGTCGTATGGGCGAGAAAACGGTTGTCAAACCCTCCATGGTTCTCCTGTCTGTGTCATGCAGTGGATGAATCTGAACTACTGGCTGTTCCTGATGGATGGAAAGAGCCGTCTTTCACCAAAGATGACAACCCCCGTGGTCTTCTGGAGGAGAGCAGCTTTGCAACCCTCTTCCCCAAATACAGAGAAGCCTACCTGAAGGAGTGCTGGCCGCTTGTGGAGAAGGCTTTAGGAGAGTCGGTAAGTTCACCTAGTCAGCTCAAGCTTTGAAAACAGACTACAGCATATCTTAATCAGAATTCGTTTTATTGGACCACATACGTTTGCTTGCACAAGGAAATTGATTTCATTGGTCCCTTACATAGATCCACATGCATGCGAATAAAACTGTAAAAAAAAAAAAAAAAAAGACTAAAAGGAAATCAGACTATTTCATGATTTCCTCTTAATGTTTCCATTTGTATTAGCCACTGTATTAAGCTTGATTGTTAAGCATGCTCTTAAATTCTACATGTCTATATTTGAAAGCAACAGATTCTACCTAGAGTTGTGACAGTTTACAAAAGTTGTGGATAAACTTGGCGATAACGACAGATCTTTTACTTTTGGACTCTCGATGCAATCATTAAGCTTTGAAGAGTTGGACTATGCAGCCCAAGGTGCTAAAAATAATTTTATTATCATTTTTGACAGAAAATGAATTAGAGAGGACACAACTAACATTTTGGGATAAAAGCGTGTGGACTTTCCTGGGGAAAAAACCTAAATATTTTTATATTTTTGTTAGTTACAGAGTTTATTTCTGTTTCCCCCTGTTTGCCAACACCTAGAAGAACACTTTTCAAAAGCCCAAAGGAATAGTCGTTATTGTTCTTTGTGATTTCAATACATTGAACATTTCATTTCCGTTTTTAGTCTTTTCTTTTGTCTTTATAGTCATATAACAATTTATACATTTATGTGGCATCCGTGCAGCATGCATATCCTGATAGCCCAGGTTCTCCTGAAAGAAATGTCTATAACTTGATTGTGTATAACAGGGTTGAGGTTATACAAGCATTATTACACAGGGAGACCAGGCGAACCAAAGATGGGGAGAAATGACTTAGACCTCAGAGTGTTAAAAACATGTAATTAAAAGTAATATGGATTTAAAAGCCTGTACTTGACCTCCCACTATGCACATGATTGTAAGCTTGAAGCTAGCTGGATTGCTTAACTACCTTCAGGCCTAGTCAGGCTGAATTGCAGCCCTGTGCTATGTGGTTTAGTTTTGGTTTAGGCACCTGGTGGTTGTCCCGTTGTGTAACAAGGATCTTTTGTTCTTTTCAGAACATCAAAGCCACTCTGGATCTGATAGAAGGAAGCATCACAGTTTGCACCACTAAGAAAACGTATGACCCTTACGCCATCGTGAGAGCCAGAGATCTCATTAAGCTGCTGGCCAGGAGTGTCCCATTCGAACAGGTAATGATCACGGGGCACTGCTGTCATGTAGGGTTGGGGTCTGCACTGTCTGTCTCGCCCACCCCAAAAAGAATGTTTTTGCAGCACATGACATTAGGGATGGGTCTCCAGACCCGGTTCCAAATTTCTCAAAACCCGAAAATCAATAAGGGTCGAGCTTATCGATGCTGCTATCGAGACTAGTGGATCATAGAACGTTATGTCTAAAAATAGATATGTGCGCAAACTGGAAAGATTGACGAGCACAGTGTGTGCGTAAAAACCATAGATAAAGACTAGCCTCCCCACTGCAAATCATTCAAAACATATTTGGACCGGCTACCGAGAGCACCGCTCTGTGGGCCGCTTCATCAGCTCGTTAAAACAAAAACGGCGACCGGAGACAGAAGAATAAAAGCAATAATAGTTGCAATAATAGTTCTGTTAAGATATTGTCATCTAGTCTTTCCACCAAATAATCAAAGTATCGATAATGGTATCGATAAAGACTCGGATCATTAGGCAGTCTCAAAAATGGTATCAGTATTAATAAAAATGAACGATCCCCATAGGGTTGGGTACCGAGCTAGGTACTTTTTTGGGTACCGACCGAATTACATCGGTACTACCGAGGATCGATTCACTTTAAATCTTTAAACGGTGCCAAATTTCGGTACCGGACAGCAAGTAAGCGCAAGCTTATCTGTCCTCTCTGCATATTGACAGAGAGCGGAGCTCCAACACACACACAGAGGTGCGGATGGGGGAAAAACTCGAGCAAATGTCGGCTCTGCAGTTTTGTTGAAGTCAGAGTGAGAGACGGAAATGCCGGTAAAGTGGTTTCAAGTGTGGTTACAGTTTTTCAAAACTTCACGCAGACAGCGTTTGCTGTGATATGATATTAATGGAGAGGCGAAAGCGGTCATGGTGCTGTTGACGTTACACTTCCTATGAGACAAGCAGGCACAACAGTGTTTTCTATGCCCTGGGGACTGACTGACAGGCTGAGGTTGTAAGGCAAGGCAACTTTACTTCTACAGCTCCTTTCAGCAACAAGGTGATTCAAAGTGCTTTACATGAAACATTAAAGAGCAATTAAAAACGGTCATGATGAAAATAAAACAGACTAAAAAAGAATAATATACAAATAGAGAACGAAAGTTACAGTGAGTAAGAAATGAATAATTATTCAAGTTAATAGGTTGTAGGGACGGGTTTTATTTTAGTTTTTGTTTAATTTCTTTAGAGTGTAAAATATTCTAAATAAATAACATTATGTTCTAAGTAAATAGGACGAATAGGTTTGGAATTATTTTTACAACTGAAATCATTTTTTTTGTAATTATAGAGGGAAAGTACCCAAAAAAAAGGGTACCGGAACCGAATTTCAAGTATTGGTACCGATACAAATGTGAACGGTACCCAACCCTAGATCCCCATCCCTACATGACATATGGAGATTTAGTTTCTGAAGGTGTTTTTGCTTTTAGAAACTTGTGATGCTTGGTAAAGGCAGTACCAACTAGAGATGCACCGATTCCAACTTCCAACACATTTTAGCCGATTCAGATTTCATTTTTTTCTAACCACTTTACAGCACACACACTTATTTTCTATCTTTTCTTTAATAGAAAATGTTACATTTTGCATAGAACATAGAAAATGTTTTAAATAGATAATTGATCGCTATAAAATACAACTATATAAATGACTCCTGGTGTGGGAAATTCACACACATCTAAAGTGCAATGTTATGGAAGAACCATTTCCTTCTTTTCACAGCCAATATCCAACTAAAAAAAACTAAACTTCTGTATGTATGAAAACAGGTAATGGCAATAAAATAATATATAAATAAATAAAAATAAATATAGCCTTAATGCAGTATAAAGATATTTCTCAAAACACACACACAGGCCTGTTTGAACGTCAACAGTAACGTTACCTGAAAACAGCGTGTAGTTCCTTTTTTAGCAAGTTTGCTTTATGTGTCATTGTGCATAAATATGAACAATGCCGTTGCTGTCAACAGGCTTATCTGCTAACGTTAGCTACCGGCGGTTACCTCGGAACAATCCAGCCAATAGACGGTACCCTAGAGTGCCGTTACCTGAAACAGATGATTTAACGTCACCGCTCATTTTACAGTTTAACAACAAAACAAAACTCTTTAAATAGTACTACATTTTTAATGTTGGTTTTGAGCGGTATGCATCTCCACTAACCTGGAAAGTGTAAACAGTAACGTGTCGGAGGACTACAGCGTCTCTTTTTTTTTTTGTTTTTTTGTTTGTTTACAGCGTCTCAGGTCAGTGTGCCCAACGCTATTTTCCGATAAACTGTAGCTGTCATATTTCACGGGACCCACGTGAGTGCGATTTTCATGTTCCAGTTTTTCAGCCTCAGAGGGGAGAGAGAGAGCGGCTGACTGTTCGAGTCGTGTATAATTACGACTGTATGACATTTCATAAACGGCTGATGGAGCAGCAGTGCGCCGCTGCTACATGCATATAGCGGAAACCCTGCATGTGCACGTGTGGTGTTGCTGTTGCGCGATGTAAATCATGCAGCGCCCGAGTGCATTTGACCGGCATAAAATCGGCATATGTCAGACTGACCGGCAGGTCTCCGGTCATGGCCGATGACGTGAAAATCAGCCAATTCCGGTCGCCGGCCGGTCAATCGGTGCATTTCTAGTACCAACACAACAGCTGAGCTGATGCAGAGTTCTGATTATTAGGTTGTTTTGTTTCCCTGTTCATACTGTTTTTCGCTACCAGGCGGTGCGGATATTACAGGATGACATGGCGTGTGACATCATCAAAATCGGGACCTTGGTGAGGAACAGGGAGCGGTTTGTGAAGCGAAGACAGCGGCTGATTGGCCCCAAGGGCTCCACTCTAAAAGTGAGTCCAACACCAATGTCCAGCTTTCATCCAACACATCTCATACCTGCTGGGAAGCACCACTTATCTCCGAGATACTTTTTTTTTCATCGATGGTGATTGTTAAAATGTTTGACTGCTACCTCAAGTAACTTACTCTCATAACAAGGCTCATGGCTAGGCCCCCCTGAACATTATACTCTAAAACTCAGTCTTAAATTGTAAACCTGTGTAATATGAGGAGGGTAAAGTCTGAGTGTTGTGTTGCTTACCGAGTATGCTCACTGGACATGGTCTGTGTCTATGGTTGCTATGTTTGCACTTGGAGATAAACGTAACTAGGTGGCAGCTTTGATTCTAATAAGCCACGTGTGTTTGTGTCGTTCTTACTGTTAACAGAGTTGTTCTTGTAAAGTCATGAGTTACATGCTTTACGTTGCTTTCCTGTCCCTTTTCTCCAGGCATTGGAGTTGTTGACCAACTGCTACGTGATGGTGCAGGGCAACACGGTGTCGGCCCTGGGGCCCTTCAACGGTCTGAAGGAGGTTAGAACTTCACAGAGCCTCTGTCTGTTCACAGGAGTCTACTGTTAAATATGAAAGATGGAGAAACTGACAACTGTGACAAAACAGCTAATAGAAAATGTCTTGGGACTTTTGGCCGTGCCGAGCCAAAACATGTCTTGCTGATTTGCCGAGCTGCGACTGCGCTGGGCCATCTGCAAAGTACGTCCAAAGCGGGTTGCGGTGGTGTCTTGCAAACTGGCCCAGCGCAGTCGCAGCTCGGCACGCTATAAGTGATGAAGGAAATGCAAATCAATGACCCCTTTTCCCCTCCTTCAAATGTTGAGAGACTCAACCTAACTCGTGTCTGTGCTGGAGACCAGAGAACAAGATGTTTTTAATTGCCTCTGTAAACAGCTCTCAATATTTTTGCTGCTTCTAACTAAAACCAAGTGTGTTGGAAAAACCCTTGTCATTACAATGATGTTATCACTGTCCTCTCACCTTTCAGCCAATTACACGCCCCCTGTCTCTTAAGCAAGAAAGCTCAACAACTGCTACCAGACTTAGCCAGTTAGCTCCCGTAAAGCAAGAGCCTAACTTTAACGTTCTTGCTCTAGCTAAGTGTGGTAGTAGTTAATCTTTCTTGCTTAAGAGAGGCGGGCGGGTACGTGAATGTTAGGGGGATGCAATAACATTTCATAATATTGATTTGAGTTTTAAATATCTGTTTCACAATTATTACATTTTTCTCTGTAATTATAAAATTAGAATATCATTTTACACAAAGAGAAAATGTAGAAGCATTTTTTTTTTCTTCTATTGTTCAGGTACGCAAAGTGGTGATGGACACAATGAAGAACATTCATCCCATCTACAACATCAAGGTACGTTCAAACTGCTGACAGAAACATCAATAACATAATATAATGATGTTATATTAATGATAATAATATCAAAAACAATAGTACTTGATAGATTTAAATGTTTGGACAGACTGCAATCATGCCCAATGAAGATGCTTTCCATCCTTGTTCTTGATCTCCTGACTGAAATGATTCTCTCTGGGTTTGTACGCTAAGGCTGGCACAACTTGGAGCTGAGGGCATGAAAGAGCCACAGATGCTCTGCAGCACTCATTTGGTTCATACTGTAGACTAACTAATTGTAATAGTAACAATTGTTGTATGTATCCTAATCTAATAACTTGTTTAATACAAGTAACAGCCAGAGTTTTTCATGTGGGATTACTATTCTTGGAAACAGAGTGAACGTCCCCTTCAAACAGCTGAGCTGCTGGGATAAGAGCCTTAAAGCAGGCACGCTGTTTCACTCTGTACTAAGATGTTGCTCGTCTTTATTAGATGACATCACAAGCTCAAGGTTTTCCTATACACTTCTGGCCTACATCTAATGTGTGGATTCATCTATCTCTTTATTTAATGGCAAAAACCAAAGTGCTTGGCTTTATTACTGGCAGCGGTTGTTGTTTTCTGCCCTGAACTCTTTCATCATGACTTGAGATGTAATAACCATTCATTGCATACATGCAACGTTTCTCATTGTGTTCCTAGCAAGAAGTGCTAAAAAAAATAATAATAATAATGGTTAATAAGTTAAGTTTTCATAAGCTAATGTCACTAGCATTCTCAGCATTTGCTGTGGTTCCACCTACAGCTGCCTTCAAATTAAAATACAGCTTTTTATGAAACGCATGCAGGAAGTGATGTTAGTATCAACTGTAGATTTGTCTGTAGCTTATTGCAGCAAATGATTAGTGCAGAAATCAAAGAATTAGGGCTCTTGCTGTGTCAATACTGATAAATGAGACATAATATGCATTGACCATTTACATGGTACCACACCTGAATGAATGGGTGGAAACTATATACATATATGCACTGGTAATAAAGACATTTTAGTGCAGACAGGATGTATGAAGTGACCGTACATCACCAAAATACACATTTTTGTTACTTTTACACCACCCACCACCCCCATTCCATATTTTCTGGCAACTGGAACCATCAGACACTGATGATCAAACGTGAGCTGTCCAAAGACCCCGATCTGAGGATGCAGAGCTGGGAACGCTTCCTGCCCAAGTTCCGCCACAAGAACCTGGCCAAGCGCAGGGAGCCCAAGAAGAAGAGTGTGAAGAAGGAGTACACGCCATTCCCTCCAGCACAGCCAGAGAGCACGGTCAGACATTTGCTTGAAAACCCATTTATTTTTAACATTTATGGTTGAATAACTGCCTCTATCTTGTCTATGGAGAACACCGTAACATTAGTTTACTTTGCTGAAGATAACATGTAGCATTTTGCATGTAGGCACACTTGCTCATACGGCATTGTCTTATATTATAAACCGATAGTGGTGCTAAAACGATACTTTTAAAAGGAAATAAAGGCCTAAAATGGCAACAAAAAAAAAAATCTTTAAATGTAATAATAACTTATAACAACTCAGGGACAGCTAAATTGCTGTTAAAACGACAAAAATATCCACTGGACAGGAATAGGGTATTTTCCAATAACGTTGAATACACCACGAGGCTTACTAGTTTCAAGTAAACACAAAGTCTGTGTTGTTTTTCCGACAACGGCAGGTACACACTGCTTAACGTCCCGCTGTTGGAATCCTCTACAGTGAAATACAGTCACACTTTTACACCGTTAAGCATTTTAACCGTGTTTAAGCCAGTTACTAGCGGTAACGTTAGGCTAACGTTATCTGCTGTCAAGTGTAGTGTTAACTAGCGCCACATTCAGTGTTGCTTCTGTTGCTTCGAGCGTCCGTTTTGGAGCACCAGAGAGAAGCACAGAAGGCATTTAATTGGCACCGATATCCACGTTGCTATTTGGTAGGGCTACTCGATTATGGAAAGAATCATAATCACGATTATTTTGGTCAATATTGAAATCACGATTATTTTTCATGTTTACTCATTGACTTTTGGAAAGACGTAATTATTTTCACTGATTTGTTTAACAGTGAAACGGTTAAACAAATCAACAGTGAAAACACCTTAAACTGTGAAATTTCCCTCTAATACTTTTCCCGTTTGAGCTTTTCTTTCTCCATTCAGAACACAAGACAAAATAAGAGTTGACTTGCAAAATGTAATGTGCAAAATAATCGTTTTTTCTCAATTTCTCTGTTTTTGGGATTGTTGGTAGCAGAAATCATAATCACGATTTAAAATCAAATAATTGCACAACCCTACTATTTGGACTAGAGGATGGATACCCGAACCGAGCCCGTCGGGACTCAACGGTACCCAGCATCATTTAGAAATGATGTTCGGGTCGAGCTCGGTCACATCACCGCAATAAGGCATTGAACATTTTAAATTAAACAGCTTGTTAACGTGCGCTTGTTGCTCCGTGTGTGCTGATGTGATGCCTTCCTACATTTGCTTAATAAAAGCGGGCTTTCCACACAAACAAATGTAGGCCTACATGTGTCATTAGTATGAGGAAAAAAAACGAGATTTTAACCGGTTCGGGCTCAGACATAAATATCTTAATGCCTGACGGGCTCGGGTCGGGTTCGGTTACTGCTCTCGCCCGATCTGCACGCTAATGGATAGCAGTTGTTTAGGCACCGGTGCCATATTAGCACCGGGTTTCGGTACCCAACCCTAATTATAATAAAACTACGCTAAAGGCACCTATTTTAAAGGTCTTTCTGATAAATAATGTTAACGTAAACTAACAACAGAAACGGGAATGTTTCTCCTTTGTTTGAACCCTGTTATTGAGACTAATATGCACATTTAGACTGAGATTTATTTTATTTTGATTCTCTGTGGATTATCTTTTGTAGGTTGACAAGGAGCTGGCCACAGGAGAATTCTTCCTGCGTGAAAGTGTTAAAAAGAGAAAGAAGATGGAAGAAATCAAAGTGAGTACTGAGTGGATTCATCTCCTGCTGGCTGCTGTGCCTGTTCAGTGATATTACTGTAATAAAGTCCAGCTGTTTTAAAAGCCTCTGTCCTTCTATTGCTTAGTTACAGTTTCATTGAAAGGCAGCTAGATTAGCATGAGAGTCTCTGTAAAAATCTGCAGAAACTCACCCTAAAATAGTTAAGAGTTGCATCATATTCTAAGAACTGCCAATTATGTGACTGTCATTGTTCCTCTTTCTCAGGTGAAACAAGCGGAGGCACTGACCAAGAAGCAGGAAGAGCGGAACAAAGCTTTCATTCCTCCTAAAGAAAAGCCTTTAATGAAGAAAACCACAAAAGGTAGAAATAGGGCAAACAATATTTACCTGAGAACAAAGCAAATATGTTTAAACCTGTTCACTATAAAGGCCAACTAACCTCTATCCTGCCCTTATTTCTGTCACAGCTCCTACAGAAGGCAAGCTGGACATCGAAGCCATCAAGGAGAAAGTGAAAAAAGCCAAAACCAAGAAACTGGGGGCTCCACCAGTGAACCCAGGTCCCCCCACCAGCAGCACCACTGGCAAAAAGAAGAAGAGCAAAACAAAAAACAAAGGCTAACCACAGACTTAGACCATCATAGTTGTAATGTATACTCCATGATATGGTATTTGTTGGACAGTCCTATTGGACAGATTAAGGACTCTTTCAGGAAGATGGGACGTCAGACATACAGTGTGTGTGCTTGGATCAAAAATGAATTCCATCACAAACTCATGGATGTTTTTATTGAACTTTTTGTTGTGAGGATTTCCTGTTCATAATACCTAGTATAATCTTCTATCTGAAGACCAATTCTCAGTCAGTATGGTCAGTATTTATACATTTCAAAAGAAATTGTTCTGTCCTTAAGGCGTGTCCAGGAGGAGGCCGACCCAATCTGATGGAAATGTCAAATTAAAGGAAGATTTTTAACACCCTGGATCTTATATCTGTAGGTTTGCCTTAATTCTTTTTGATCATGAAAACAAACTTAATATAGAGGTAAAGTATGGTTGGCTTTTCTTTGGAAGTAAAAATAAAGGTCAGTGTTGGATATCATTCTATTTTTACCTCCGCCAAAGAGGTTATGTTTTCGGTTGGGTTTGTTGGTTTGTCTGTCAACACGATTGTGAAAGCACCACTGACCCGATTTTCACCAAACTCAGTAGAAGGGTGTATCATGGGCAAATAAGACCCCATTATATTTTGGAGCGGATCCAAATCACGGAGTGGGAACACAAAATATTTTTCACTTTCATTAACGTCACGAAATAGGTGCTGCATTCATGTGGTTTCGGCATAATGAGTTCCCGACGGGGAAATTCACAGTGCATTGTGAGATGGGGCATGCCTTGGCGGAGGTCTGCGCTCTCTGAATGCAGTTCTCGGAAAATCAATTGGTTTATTTTTTTAACTAGTTGCTAACTTGATTAGACCTCAGACCTTTATGTACAGATCTTTCAGTACTTAAAAGCTGCCTATAGACAAAAAAAAATTAAAGGTTAAATAAAACTTGCATCTTCATTGTAGCACTTCCTGAGTAAGTCTGTGTTCTTAAGGTCACCACAGGTGGTCTATTCATAGCAGAAGACATTGGGATAAAAGTGGTGGACTGCATACGCTGTGATGAAGGTGAAGATGAGGGCAGTGGGCCGGACAATCAGAATTGTCACATAGTTGGAGCCCCTGGTGGCCAGAGCAGGGTCCCAGTCTGGGGTCCAGTTATAACCTGAAAATATGAAGTCGAACAGAGTGGTTTCAGTATTTATACCTAGCACATCTTAAACTGATTTATCAAGTGGAATGTGTTACGCACTTCTTCACTAACACCATGTTCAAACCAGAACTACTTTTTAAGCAAAGTTGGATTTTATCCGTGCTTTAAACTGTATTTTTTGGCTTATATACTGTACTGTCACTTACTTTTCTGTGAATCTCGTTCTTGGCTACCTGCAAAGACAGTAAGACAGAAATGGTTGAAATGCCTACTACGCTTGAGCACATACATTTTGCCCAAGCATTTTCATTCATTTCATAGGTTTTTGTAAAGTGGCTTGTTAAATTCTCTGTCAGTAGCAAAGCTTATAACATGGCGAAGCGCTTGCTTTTTGTCTTGGCTTCCTTAAGTTTGTTATAAACGGGTCTTAAAATGAACTGTGACAATCTCAGATGTCACAAAAAGACAAGAAATAAAATGTGTATGTAGCCGAAAGTGTTGCTGATCTGTAAAACACAATTCAAAATCAGGACATGAATATTTTTTGCACCACTAAAAAGTGGATTGAATACTCACGGCAGAGATTCTCCACACAGTTCCCTTTACATCCAGAGCAGCTTGCCCCTTGATGTTCATACGGTCGCCTTCTGTTCACATTCCCCCTGCACAAGGAACCGCCATCAAAGTGGCATTACCATATTGTAGGTAGCAACTGTTCATTCTGAGGTTATGTTTGTACTGAACCTACCACCCTCTTATATTGTTCAAATAGAAAATACGCAGATATATCTGTCACATTGTTTGCTTTAAGATATGGAGATCTAAAGTGATAAGGCTGGCATTCTGTTTATTGTCGACAAATCCCCATGAAAAGACCCAAAACAACAATAGGTTATTCCACTTCCTGATTTCCCTACCCTGTCTGCGACTCTCAGCCCCGAGCCCATTAGTTCATACTTAAAACCCAAATCTTTAAAAAGAAAAAATGTCTCGGTGATTTCCTGAAACAGCTGTTCACTGAAGTTTTTAGCAAATGTTACTCAAACAGGAATACATAGTGCATTTGTTGAGAACTATTTCCAGCTGTGGATTAATACAAATCCAGTGCTTTAGTGAGTGGGATTGAGTGAAAATAAACTGCAGTGTTTGTTCCCAGTTCGATGGTGCGGCTCATTTTTCTGTTTGTAATAGTTTTTGGACAAAGGAGCTCTATGGCACAGAGGAATAATATGTATACTTGTTAGGATGGGGTCATGGTTGTTTTTGATAATTCCAGAATACAATTTTAGAATACTGCCAGCCTTTGAACCTTGCTAAGTTGTGGCGGTAAATTCCACATCCTTTTTTCACATGAAATCAGGGCTGAAACCTTGCCTAATCACAGCGGTCTTTGGCGTTTTTTGCCCCCAACGTCTCCTTCCAGGCAGCGCGGCAATGGTTATGGTTAGCATTAGGGTTAGCTGCCTAGAAGGCGGCGTTGGAGGCAAAAAACACCATCGAGCAACCACAGCCTCAAACACCAGCAGAGAAATGTTAACAAGTACGGCATATAGGATTGCAAACTGATCAAAATTTTTTGTAGCGCTTTAAACCAGGCCGGTGCCTCTCTTAAATATAAAATATAAATGGTTTTCACTTTCACTTCACAAAAGTTTTCAAGTCATAAACTCAAGTCTGTATTGCTAGATGTGTTCAACTTACGCTGTAGCATAGTTGCATACAAATAAGACACCCTCTTTAGAAGCAAACTTTGTGTTTTTGACACCATTTGGGCACAGCTGGGCGGCACAACCAACCTTGTGGGTGCTTGCCCACACAACCTGGGGACAATAAAAGGGTTAAATTGCACAATGCAGACCAAATAAAAAAAAAAAAAAACGAGCAGTTCCTCTTTATTTCCCCTGATCTATTTGAAATATTTTACCACAAACAGAAAAAAGTGTGTTATCAGTAAATTTCCAAAGAAAAGTGCACATACCTGTGTGTAGTGGCCACAGACTGCTGTGCAGACATTGCTTTTGTAGTTATAGTCTTGATTTTCATTCACCCAACTTGTTATGGCCCCCTGCACATCAAAAGATGATGGTGGGTAGCCTGCCCATATGTTTTCTCCAACAGAGGAGAAGGTAGGGTGCACACGGTGGACATCTTTGAGGTAGGTGTTGTGTTCAAACACACAGTGCCTTGCCCATGCTCTTGCAGTAATTGCCAAGCCCTCATCCCATGTCTGAATGAACAGAGGTAAAGAAGATCAAGCAGCTGTTCATTACGACTTTTTCTTCTTAGATTATGTTTTAAAGAGTTGGTTTATCCAAAAAATTAATACCATCTCACTTCTTCCTTGTGGTATTTGGTATTTGTATATACAAATACCAATACAGTATTGTATTGAATAGAAGTTGACAAAAAACAATTCTCCAATATAATGGTGGTAAATGGAATTCATAGGAAAACAAAGTTGAACAGCAGTGTGTATGTCCTGGCTACTCTGTATAATCCCTGAGCCTCACAAGTTGGTGATGTTTGTGATTTGTCATTTTTCACTGCATTAAACATCATTCACCTGCATTATGGCCTCGTCTGTCACAATGGCTCTCAGATCTGTTTTATATTTTCTCTGTATTGTGCCATTAAGGCCCCCTGGTATTTTGTTGTCAGGATTGTCCAAAATTTCATTAAATAAAGAATAAATTTAGCTAGTTTGCTAACAGTCACCCTATTAGCTCAGACACTAACGGGACAATAAATTCATACAGTTCAGTCAAAAGACGTGTACCATTGACTACTGTCCCACAACTGTCTAAAAATCCAGCTTCTTTTGTGGAGTTGTTTATACCCAACAGAGGAGGGTTGAATTCAACGTAATGTTGCAATACAACTAAGCTAAGATAGCTTCCCCCATTTAAGAGTCTCAGCTCTACATTCCCTCTGCATTTGTAAGATGTTTCCTATTAGTCAACGTGGCAATGTTCATAAATTGAACCTTACGCAAAAAATTTGGGATTTACTTCAACCCCTAAAGTATACATTAGCATGTATTTCCTTCAACCTGCAGTCTCGAGCACTACTGTACCATTTTTAAACCAACAGAGGGCTGACAAAATAACCACGTCATGATAAACGATTTTTCTTTTACTCCGAGCATTACAACAATGTAACTTCAGTTTTAAACCCGTGCCCATTAGATGTTCTGATTTTGTTTGTCGACCCGTTGTGTTGGTGAAGTCACTCTACCACTGCACTTCTGTCATTTGTTAGTGATAGTCAGAGTGAGGAAAAAAAAAAGTGTGCATCATGCCTACCATGTACAGCATGTCACTTGCAGACGGACTGACAGACGACCGTGCCCAGTTGTGTTCCCTCACACATTCGTCAATGAACTTCCCATCATTGATTTCTGGCAGTGAGACTGAACACACTCCAGGGTCCAGGATAATCCAGGCCCATAGCAACATCTTAACCACAATCCCCATGCTTCAAAGAATATAACGCTGCAGGCCAAGGCACAGAAGCTGCTGTTTATGAAATATATTGGCATCTGTCAAACTGAAACAGGAAATGTCACAACCATGAGGAACAGGATGTATGTGCTATGTTTGGCCTTTTGCACACTACGTATGTGCACAAAGAAGTTGCTTAAGTCAGTGGACTGTGATGCAGTGAGGTAGAAAAATAGGTGAGAAACAGGGCAGAATATGGGTTGCATGCAAACGTTCTTTCATCTAGTATGCCCAACAAAGGTGCAGTTCTCCATATATTAAGTATGCTTTTTTGCCACAATTTTATTTCCCTGTGTATGTTTTTTGAGATAGCGATGTCAATCTGATGTTAAGGAAAAACTCATTTCACATACATGAACAATAATAATAATAATAATGAATACTTTATTAATCCCACAAGGGAAATTACAATGTTTTTCACTCTGTTGATATGATACACATTACACACAGGCCTGAATTACACACAGTTGCTCAGTACCTATACATGCACTAATGGAGAGATGTCAGAGTGAGGGGGCTGCAGCTGTCTTTGGACAGGCACCCCAAGCAGTTGGGGGTTCGGTGCCTCGCTCAAGAGCACCATAGCAGTGCCCAGGAGGTGAACTGGCACCTCTCCAGCTACCAGTCCACCACCATACTTTTGGTTCCCAACCCAACTTCCTACAGACTGAGCTACTGCACCCCCAAGAAGGTTAGGGAGACCTTGATGAATTACACAGGCACATTTAATGAAAATTCAATTAAGGAGACAATTACGCAGACAGTACAGTTTAACCACAGTGTGTTATTGTGCAGTGTCGTCTCAATTCTCTGAAGTTCCTGTCTTCCTGAAGGAATATGTAAACTCATGCTGGAGGCGTTAAGTTTAGCTGAACCTTTAAGGGAAACAAAGATATTGGAGGGACCTAAAACACAGATGCTAAAGCCTAGTTCAGCTTATCTCTCTCTCTGCTGAAGTGTGGCTGTCCCACTGACCTCCAAAAGGAGACAGTCCTGACAAAACATTTCCCTTATCATACACAAGTTCGAGGTCGTACAGAGACCTCGGACGCAAAACTATGCTGTGGAAGCATATTTCACCATAATAGGCATGCCAGCTGTGTAGATTATTGTAGCCTCTTAATTTAAATTATTCAGGTTTGTTTTAGCTATGTGAAATCAACATATATGTCTCCACTGAAATACAATCCTATGTTAAATTTTTTCTGAGTTACTTTGGTGCATTTGTCAAATCATAATTGCATTTGCACAGCAGTGAGTGCATTTCTTAAAACAATTGGTGTAAACTGCACCGCATAGTGACTGACTTGAAAAATCGTGTATCTTGCTGGAAATCTTTTGTTTGTGTATTTTTTATAAAAAAAAATTATAATTTATACTCTTTATTGATCCCCAATGGGGAAATTACAATTTACACTCAGTTGTTATTACACAATAATATTGTATTTGCATGTTTATATGATGTAAAATATGTTTGGACTGATTGACACAAGTCATGTTCATTTTCATTGAAGTTCACATATAGGTATATAGGTAGGTATATGGCCTTTACACAAAATAACTACCCATTTCCAAATGTGTAAGCTCCAGTTTTGGAGGAATTAATTGCACATATGCATTAAACAAAGTGTTTTCCAGAGAATGAATGATGCATATATGAATGTTGGCTCATATCTTAGCTTTATTATACCCAACTGCAATGACTGCAGACCTCTTACTTAAGTATATAAACATGCAATGACACATAGTGTTTAAATGCAACATTTTATTTAGAAATGAAAATAATCCACACGTCTTCATCTTCGTCTTCAGACAAATAGCCAGACGCTCCGTTGTAGAAATGGGCTTTCGGAATGTTGTTCGCATCCGGGAAATCGTAGGCCCGACTCTCGTCAGCAGACGGTCAAATTGCTCCATGTTGAGCTGGAAATTACCCTGGAACAGGTCACAGTGAATGCGGAGCTCCTTCACCAGCCGGAATTCCCCTAACTGCTCTCTGGACCTGAGGGTCTCGTGTTCCCACACCCTTCTTCCTGCTGCCTTCCTCTGTCTTGTCCTCACAACCGGGGCAAGTGCCAAGGCTTTCTTTTGTTTCAAAGACAGAAACATCGTCTCCACCAAATCACTACTGTGTATCCACAATGTCGCATGTACTGCACGTCTGATGTAAACACCGGACGCAGACGTGACGTGCATTCAAATATTGGCACATGTATGACGTAAATTTGCGCTGAGCCCGGCGGCAAGCACAACAAATATAGTTGGGAATAGGACAACCTAGCGGGGAGCGCAGCGCATGCCGCGTACAATGTGAACGGCCTTCAGAATCAAGCATTTTTGTAAGCAGAATACTGACTGTTTTGAGTATGCTTAGCATTGGCACTTCTGTAGTATTTAATTGACACATTGCGTAGTTTTGTCGCATTCCGTAATTAACCAAATGTGAGTCTTACGCTGTCGTGGTAATACAGTTTCTTCAGTCTAGCCACACAACACAACATCCATTTATTACTGTTTTCTTTTAAATCCTCAGCTTGAACAAGATTTCATTTTAATTCGAAATCCAAAGCAAATGGTGAAGAACTGTCTTTTTAAAAGTGACCAGAAGATGTCCTCAGTCACATTTTAAACTGATCTACACAATGACCCCTTTCTCCTGTTACCTTCAACTTTTTATTTAGACCATTTCTCTTTTTATTCAGTATTTGGATCATCACACAGTTCAGCCAAGTTTGCCAAATGTGATCCATTTAATTTTCAGAAACAAGTTGACTTACAATGACTTTAAAGTAGAAAAAAAAACATTCAACTGTTCTTGGTCTGTTATAATTTGTGATTAGCCAAAATACACACATTAACCATTGTGGGAAAGCTTCCATGCTCTTCTCCTACTACTGGTCTACTACTCTGACCAGATGCAATTGTAAAGCACCCTCATACACATTTCTGTTTGAAACGCTTTAAAGGGAGAGTTCCTCTTTTTTGAAGTGGGGTTGTATGAGGTACTTCTCTATAGTCGGTGTATTTGCTACAGTAGATGGCAGTCGGCACACCCCCAGTTTGGAGAAGCAGACAGGAGTATCGACACAGAAGTTAAGCAATGTCCTGCTAAACATGCAGCTAAACATCTTTAAGCCAATTTAAAAGGCCCACGTACAAAAAAATAAATAAATATCAGTAGGCCTATTGTAGCTATAATTCAACAAGTCCTCCAAACATTACGGCCATATAGTACGTTTATTCCTACTCTCCAACACGAGTGTTTCCTAAATTAGTGCCCCTAATGGTGACAGTAAATACGACCAGTGTTTTCCGTCCTCATATCTAAACATAACGTTTGCGGTTTTTAACAAGTTAACATTGTGAAGCAGTCAAATTTTGTTACTTTTACGCACCGAAGCTACTTAGTTAAATTTAGAAAAACATCTAGTGGCTCAAATACCCATAACATTATCATACCTAGTACATAATCCATACCAACACACCAGCCTACAGGGTTACAAATCAAACATAACAGATAAAATACAGTAACTGCCTGGTAAAATAGATGAATTTTCTTCTTCTGTTGGGAGGACTCTCACACCCCAAGTGTTGAATTGACCACACCCCCTCATTTCCGGCAAAGGAGCGTCATCTCGGTCAAAACGTGTCTACATTCGGCCGCCATTTTTCTATCCGCTGCGGTAAGTTTAACTCGATTAAAGTTTAAGTTTTGCGGTAGATATAAGCATAAATAATGTAAGTAAGTTTTAGTTTGTTTGCATTTTTATAAATACAATGTGTCTGTAGCTTTCTAATCCAATTTTAAATAGTATTTTGTCGAAGTGGCCGATTGCTAGCATTTACTCAGTAAAGTAAGCTAGGTACCTTAGCTAAATTAACACTCCGACTGTAATGTTAGTAACATTAGCTAGTACAACAAAGCACCTCAGTGCTGTCCTGTGTGAGTGTGTTTGAGAGAGATTGGAAATGAAAGCAATGGTGGAATTACTAATAAGGCTGCTTTGTCACCTTTTTACCAATTTATTTTGCGTATTGTGGGTCAACCCATGCTACCGTGCTATTCTTTGGGAGCGTGCTGCCAGAGACATAGGAAGGCTGCAAATCAGTGAGCCTGACATTTGCCATTTTTCAAACTGCTGCGCTAAGTTTTACACGATTCAAGTTGTTTTGCAGTTAATATGAGCATAAACAACTTCAGAAGTTAATTTTTAGAAATAGTCTAATTTCTAATCCCATTTTAAATATTTTTTTGTCGAACTGGCCGATTACCAGCATAAACTCAGTAAAGTAAGTAGCTAATTTAATACTGGCTGTTGAATCTGCCACACTTTTTAAATACAGAACTAGCTGTCGAAGCCCTTTGCTGACTGAAACTGGAGAGTAACGTTCCATTGGACGGTGTCAGGCCAATAAAAAACAGGCCAATAAGATAAAGTACAGTAAATGTCAGGGTTTCCCCCAGTGTATTTATTGCAGGCCTGGTGACCCACCGGGGTTTAGTTACCCCCCACCAGGCTTAAGCCATTGGGAATTATTTTTTAATATATTTAAGACATTTTTTAAAACTACTGTTGCAGTGTGGTGGCTCGGTGTGAAACTAGACGTAGTCATATTTTCAAATCTCCAGTTAGCTTTTATTCTAATGTATAGCCTACTATTATAGTGGGTGTACTGTATATTGGCCAGAATCTGCCTTTGGGGGAGGAAGGGGGCATATCATAGTGTGGGGGCCTGGGTGTCCTCCCCCAGGAAAGTTTTAAGCATCAACGACTTAATTTCCTGCATTCCGATACACTTTAATACACCAATTTATGGTAAAAATACCTTAATTCAGCCTATAGATGTTGAAAAAAGCACGGATGACAATTCAAAATGTATCAAAAATATAATGGAAAGTAGCCTATGTTGTTAGGTGTCACTGGGCATTTTTAAGTGGGTAGCCTATATAGAAATCCTGGAGCTTACTATCACGTAGACTACACCACTGGAAGTGATATTGATAGGATAAGCGTTGTGATTTACGTAAAACAGCGTCAGCTTTTTCTGCCAGCTTTCTTTCCTGCATTTTGCCTGTAAAACGTGTTTGTGTTCTCCATATTTATGTAGAATTATAGTTAGCTCTTCTTGTTTAAAATATGCGGCTCTGGTAGATGTTTGCGATTGGCCTTTTATCTGAACTTTTATGTGAACGCGCACACTGCTGGATTGGGAAACCCTGAGTTGACTGAACTAGTTAACCACCGTCGTTGGTTGTTAGGGTTAGTGAAGCCGGATAACTGAAAGAAATCCAGGACATGTTGATCTGGATTCGTAGTACAGGCCTCAGGTCTTCTGAATCTAGGTCCCACGGATCTCAGAAATTTTATACATTGTTTGTCTGCTATTTCATTATTTAATTCACTTCTGAGACTTTTTTATGCGAGAAATCAACTATGTAGAGGTCAAATATGGGCCGTTTTACGAAAATGTATGGCTAATTGCAAATTTGGTCTGACTGTGTCGCACTTCAGAAGCTCCACAGACTGACGTGACAGCTGGCCGGTGCCTGCCGGGGTTGCTGCCTTGCCGGTCGGCCTGTCCACCTTCACAGACCCCGCTGTGAGCTGGCTGGAGCTCCGTCAGGGAAGCGGAATTCGGTAGTCCAGTAACCCGGAAACGGTGACTTAGCGCTGGGTATGGAGCTCTGCGGGCTGCAGGCCGCGGAGCTCCGTCAGGGCAGCGGCATTTGGTAGTCCAGTAACCCAGAAACGATGACATTGCGCTGGGTGTGGAGCGCCGCGGGCGCCGGCCGTGACAGGGCTCCAGCCAGCTCACAGCGGGTTCTGTGAAGGTGGACAGGCCGACCGGCAAGGCAGCAACCCCGGCACACCTTACCCTCAACAAGCATACCTTAAAAGGGAAAAAACCTCTTTTTCATTCTAGGCCTTTTTCACAGGGTTGCATTAGGGCCCATAGAACAGCACTCGGGCCATTTTCAGCCCAACCAATGTTACATGCCCTATTAGGAGACCTTAAGGAACAGCGTGAAATACCCTATATAATCATTCTATCACCCTATCAACCTTTCTTGGTGACGACATGATTTAGTTTTTAAAAAATTACATAAAAACATTCATCTATGTGTCAAGTAACATTAACAATTAACACTGGACATTTTTGACCCGTATTGTACATTAAAAGGTTTTGAATATGTTTTGCATCAGAGGGTTAATAATTAGGTGTCATAAAAATAGACATGCTTTAAATAATGGACTTTAGCTTTCACTTTGCAAATGGTACATGACTAAACTCTGTTCTCATCTTCCCGCTTCCCCCTCCTGAGGTGGCGAACGGTTTTCCAGAAGTACCTTGGTGCCGACCGAAAGTCCTTCTCCATGTCTTCTCCGAACTTCTCCCACACACGCTGCTTTGCCTCTTTCACGGCAGAGGCTGCAGCCCTTCGGGCCCTTCGGTACCTTGCAACTGCCTCCGGAGTCGTCTGGGATAACATATCCCGGAAAGACTCCTTCTTCAGTCGAACGGCTTCCCTGACCACCGGTGTCCACCACGGTGTTCGTGAGTTACCGCCCCTTGAGGCACCTAAGACCCTAAGACCACAGCTCCTCACCGCAGCTTCAGCAATGGAAACTTTGAACATTGTCCACTCGGGTTCAATGCCCCCAGCCTCCACAGGGATGCACGAAAAGCTCCGCCGGAGGTGTGAGTTGAAAGTCTGTCGGACAGGGGCCTCCTCCAGACGTTCCCACTTTACCCGCACTACCCGTTTGGGCTTACCAGGTCTGTCCAGAGTCTTCCCCCACCCCCTGACCCAACTCACCACCAGATGGTGATCGGTTGACAGCTCCGCCCCTCTCTTCACCCGAGTGTTCAAAACATACGGCCTCAGATCAGATGAAACGATTATAAAATCGATCATTGACCTTTGGCCTAGGGTGCTCTGGTACCAAGTACACTTATGAGCATCCCTATAGTTCGAAACATGGTGTTCGTTATAGACAATCCCATGACTAGCACAGAAGTCCAACAACAAACAACCACTCTGGTTTAGATCAGGGAGGCCGTTCCTCCCAATCACGCTCTCCATGTGTCTCCATCATTACCCACGTGCGCGTTGAAGTCCCCCCCAGCAGAACTATGGAGTTCCCCGACTGGAGCCCCCATGCAGGACTCCACTCAAGGTCTCCAAGAAGGCCGAATACTCTGAACTCTTGTTTGTGCATATGCACAAACAACAGTCAGAGTTTTCCCCCCACAACCCGCAGGCTAGGGAGGCGACTCCTCTCGCCCACCGGGTTAAACTCCAACGTAGCGGCGCTCAGCCGGGGGCTTGTGAGTATCCCTCACACCCGCCCGGCGCCTCACACCCTGGGCAACTCCGGAGAAGAAAAGAGTCCAACCCCTATCCAGGAGTATGGTTCCAGAACTCAAGACTGTGCAGTAGAGGTAAGCCCCACCAGATCTAACCGGTAGCGCTCCACCTCCCGCACAAGTTCCAGCTCCTTCCCACAGAGAGGTGACATTCCACGTTCCCCAGAGCCAGCCTCTGCTGCCCGGGTCTGGTCCGTCGAGGCCCCCTGACCTTCACTGCCACCCATGTGGCAGCGCACCCGACTCCCAGCGGTTCCTCCCACAGGTGGTGGGCCCATGGGATGGAGGGATGTCCGCCACGTAGCTTTTTTCGGGCAGTCTCGGCCAGGCCCCGTGGCAAACCCGGCCACCAGACGCCGCTGACGAGCCCTCCATCTGGGCCTGGCTCAGACGGGGGGGCCTCGGGCAGGGTCACTTCATCCCTTCCTCGATTTTTCATAGGATTTTTGAACCATTCTTTGTCTGGCCCCTCACCTGAGACCATTTTGCCTTGGGAGACCCTACCAGGAGCACAAAGTTCCTGACAACACAGCCCTCAGGTTCATAGGGACACACAAACCTCTCCACCACGATAAGGTGATGGTTCCCGGAGAAGGAGTTTTCATTTTGTTTTTTTAATAACAGCTATGCCTTTAAATAAACTTATCATATTGGGGCAGCTCTTTAGCACATGGGGAGTGTTTCAGAAGATGAGGCATCAATAGTCTATTCAGCTGTGGGCAAACAGAACAAAGCTTCCTGTAAAGCAGCAGGAAAAAGTGCAGGATCACACGAAGATTCAATCACTGTGTTCTCTCCAAATTAAAAAGTCTAAAATTCTGAACTTTAAATTTAAGGCCTTAAAACGTCTTAAAAACAGATTTTCATCCGAGGTCTTAAATTTCATTTAGTCAGGTCTAAAAAAAGGTTTTACCCTCGTTCATTTCCAGAAACGCTGGCCGCAGAAAGAAAAAGTATCGAGTCGTAGCCTGCGTCACATTCACGATCCAGCGGCTTCGGGAGTTTGAAGGGGCACAACATGAGCTACACACTGAACGAAACTCAGACTCGCTTGTCGCCTGACGCCCTGGGAGCAATACACACAGAGGGAGAGAGTTTGCCTTTCGCTGCAGCCGCGAGCCGGGCGTTTCCTGCTAGGACTTGGATGTGGAGGACAGCGTGACACACGCATGGGACAGCTCCGCGCCACGGCCTGTTAACAACGGAGGAGCCGGAGGGCAGCGGTGGGACTTTACGCTCAACGCCGGGGCCGAGGCGGGCACCTGCAGACTAACGGTATCTGTATACTGTACCGAGTTTGACTTGAGGACACTGCCTAGCATCCCTATGTTCGAAACATGGTGTTCGTTATAGACAACCCATGACTAGCACAGAAGTCCAACAACAAACAACCACTCTGGTTTAGATCAGGGAGGCCGTTCCTCCCAATCACGCTCTCCATGTGTCTCCATCATTACCCACGTGCGCGTTGAAGTCCCCCAGCAGAACTATGGAGTCCCCGACTGGAGCCCCATGCAGGACTCCACTCAAGGTCTCCAAGAAGGCCGAATACTCTGAACTCTTGTTTGGTGCATATGCACAAACAACAGTCAGAGTTTTCCCCCCCACAACCCGGAGGCGACCCTCTCGTCCACCGGGTTAAACTCCAACGTAGCGGCGCTCAGCCGGGGGCTTGTGAGTATCCCCACACCCGCCCGGCGCCTCACACCCTGGGCAACTCCGGAGAAGAAAAGAGTCCAACCCTATCCAGGAGTATGGTTCCAGAACCAAGACTGTGCGTAGAGGTCAGCCCCACCAGATCTAACCGGTAGCGCTCCACCTCCCGCACAAGTTCCAGCTCCTTCCCTCACAGAGAGGTGACATTCCACGTTCCCAGAGCCAGCCTCTGCTGCCCGGGTCTGGTCCGTCGAGGCCCCTGACCTTCACTGCCACCCATGTGGCAGCGCACCCGACCCCAGCGGTTCCTCCCACAGGTGGTGGGCCCATGGGATGGAGGGATGTCCGCCACGTAGCTTTTTCGGGCTGTGCTCGGCCAGGCTCCGTGGCAAACCCGGCCACCAGACGCTCGCTGACGAGCCCTCCATCTGGGCCTGGCTCCAGACGGGGGCCGGGCAGGGTCACTTCATCCCTTCCTCGATTTTTCATAGGATTTTTGAACCATTCTTTGTCTGGCCCCTCACCTGAGACCATTTTGCCTTGGGAGACCCTACCAGGAGCACAAAGTTCCTGACAACACAGCCCTCAGGTTCATAGGGACACACAAACCTCTCCACCACGATAAGGTGATGGTTCCCGGAGAAGGAGTTTTCATTTTGTTTTTTTTAATAACAGCTATGCCTTTAAATAAACTTATCATATTGGGGCAGCTCTTTTAGCACATGGGAGTGTTTCAGAAGATGAGGCATCAATAGTCTATTCAGCTGTGGGCAAACAGAACAAAGCTTCCTGTAAAGCAGCAGGAAAAAGTGCAGGATCACACGAAGATTCAATCACTGTGTTCTCTCCAAATTAAAAAGTCTAAAATTCTGAACTTTAAATTTAAGGCCTTAAAACGTCTTAAAAACAGATTTTCATCCGAGGTCTTAAATTTCATTTAGTCAGGTCTAAAAAAAGGTTTTACCCTCGTTCATTTCCAGAAACGCTGGCCGCAGAAAGAAAAAGTATCGAGTCGTAGCCTGCGTCACATTCACGATCCAGCGGCTTCGGGAGTTTGAAGGGGCACAACATGAGCTACACACTGAACGAAACTCAGACTCGCTTGTCGCCTGGACGCCCTGGGAGCAATACACACAGAGGGAGAGAGTTTGCCTTCGCTGCAGCCGCGGAGCCGGGCGTTTCCTGCTAGGACTTGGATGTGGAGGACAGCGTGACACACGCATGGACAGCTCCGCGCCACGGCCTGTTAACAACGGAGGAGCCGGAGGGCAGCGGTGGGACTTTGCGTTCAACGCCGGGGCCGAGGCGGGCACCTGCAGACTAACGGTATCTGTATACTGTACCGAGTTTGACTTGAGGACACTGCCTGAAGGTTTGGGAGCCAAGCTTTAAAGGGACACTTACAAATACTGGCTGGTCAGTTTACAGTCTGTTTATTAACATTTAGCCAGACTACTTCGTTCTAAGGTTTTTATAACATTGTTCATGTTTAACATAAGAGTTCACTAGACCTGTTTCAATTAAGCTCTGACTGAAGACAGGAGGTGTAGTTTTGAGCTGGAGTTTTGCGCGAGCTGCGTTTGATGTGGTCACGCATCTTACAGATAGGGGAGGGGGTCTGCGGTCTCAGAGGGTTAGGGGATTTATTTAATTTTTTATGTTTTTGTCACACCTTGCTCAGAGCTAACAGTTCACCCTTTGCTACAGATTTGTCTAAAGATTGGGCTAAACGGGCCGATCAAATGAGCTAAATTCCTGAACTATTTAAGAAGGAAAAACATAGACGTGGCGCTTATACAAGAGTCACATTTACGTAAAAGAGATGTAAATCGACAAAATAAATTCTTCAAGGTTGCTGCCTCATCTAGTAACGACACCAAAACCAAGGGCTCCATTGTGTTGCTGTTGCGGAAATGTGCACTCACCTTAGACAAAAGCAGTAAAGACCTATCAGGCAGGATATCTTATACAGTCAGGTCCATAAATATTGGGACATCGACACAATTCTAATCTTTTTGGCTCTATACACCACCACAATGGAGTTGAAATGAAACGAACAAAATGTGCTTTAACTGCAGACTTTCAGCTTTAATTTAAGGGTATTTACATCCAAATCAGGTGAACGGTGTAGGAATTACAACAGTTTGTATATGTGCCTCCCACTTTCTAAGGGACCAAAAGTAATGGGACAATTGGCTGCTCAGCTGTTCCATGGCCAGGTGTGTGTTATTTCCTCATTATCCCATTTACAAGGAGCAGATAAAAGGTCCAGAGTTCATTTCAAGTGTACTATTTGCATTTGGAATCTGTTGCTGTCAACTCTCAATATGAGATCCAAAGAGCTGTCACTATCAGTGAAGCAAGCCATCATTAGGCTGAAAAATCTAAACAAACCCATCAGAGAGATAGCAAAAACATTAGGTGTGGCCAAATCAACTGTTTGGAACATTCTTAAAAAGAAAGAACGCACCGGTGAGCTCAGCAACACCAAAAGACCCGGAAGACCACGGAAAACAACTGTGGTGGATGACCGAAGAATACTTTCCCTGGTGAAGAAAACACCCTTCACAACAGTTGGCCAGATCAAGAACACTCTCCAGGAGGTAGGTGTATGTGTGTCAAAGTCAACAATCAAGAGAAGACTTCACCAGAGTGAATACAGAGGGTTCACTACAAGATGTAAACCATTGGTGAGCCTCAAAAACAGGAAGGCCAGATTAGAGTTTGCCAAACAACATCTAAAAAAGCCTTCACATTTCTGGAACAACATCCTATGGACAGATGAGACAAAGATCAACTTGTACCAGAGTGATGGGAAGAGAAGAGTATGGAGAAGGAAAGGAACTGCTCATGATCCAAAGCATACCACCTCATCAGTGAAGTATGGTGGTGGTAGTGTCATGGCGTGGGCATGTATGGCTGCCAATGGAACTGGTTCTCTTGTATTTATTGATGATGTGACTGCTGACAAAAGCAGCAGGATGAATTCTGAAGTGTTTCGGGCAATATTATCTGCTCATATTCAGCCAAATGCTTCAGAACTCATTGGACGGTGCTTCACAGTGCAGATGGACAATGACCCGAAGCATACTGCGAAAGCAACCAAAGAGTTTTTTTAAGGGAAAGAAGTGGAATGTTATGCAATGGCCAAGTCAATCACCTGACCTGAATCCGATTGAGCATGCATTTCACTTGCTGAAGACAAAACTGAAGGGAAAATGCCCCAAGAACAAGCAGGAACTGAAGACAGTTGCAGTAGAGGCCTGGCAGAGCATCACCAGGGATGAAACCCAGCGTCTGGTGATGTCTATGCGTTCCAGACTTCAGGCTGTAATTGATTGCAAGGGGTTTGCAACCAAGTATTAAAAAGTGAAAGTTTGATTTATGATTGTTAATCTGTCCCATTACTTTTGGTCCCTTAAAAAGTGGGAGGCACATATACAAACTGTTGTAATTCCTACACCGTTCACCTGATTTGGATGTAAATACCCTCAAATTAAAGCTGAAAGTCTGCAGTTAAAGCACATCTTGTTCGTTTCATTTCAACTCCATTGTGGTGGTGTATAGAGCCAAAAAGATTAGAATTGTGTCGATGTCCCAATATTTATGGACCTGACTGTATATGTACCACGATAAGGAGTAGGAAAATAGCCTTCGTTTCGTATATGCACTGTCTACATATGATGAAAGCTTTTTCCGCGCCTAACCAATGAATTGCTCTCTCTCAATGAATTTTCACTAATTATAGGGGGAGACATGAATGCAGTACAAGATTTAAATCAGGATAGATCAGGGATCAATCACACCAAAGCCCAAAAACATATATCTGACATGTTCAAAGCAGTTGTGGAATCCCACCATTTTACAGATGTATGGAGGATGCACAATCATGCTCACCCACTCCCGCATTGATTATATTTTGTGCTCCAGTGGGCTTAAGGCAATGTTCCACATGATAGCAATATATCCAGCAATTCTGTCTGACCACAATGCGCTGATAACCACATTCTGTTGTGATATGTTAGGAGAAAGATCTAGGAGATGGCAATTTAATAATTCCCTTCTCCAGAACACAGCTTTTGATGCAGAATTTAGAACCAAACTGGCGGAAAAGGCTTTTGACCGCCTAGAGTGGAACTACTTGTGGCAAGTAATGGAGAGGCTTGGTTTGGGGGCCAAATTCATTGACATGGTGCGTACTTTATATGCGAACCCCACGGCCATAGTCTCAACCAATGGCTTGCACTCTTAGCCATTTCCCATCGAGCGGGGCTCGCTACAGGGTTGCTCTCCCCCATGTTGTTTGCAATCTCGTTGTTGTTTGAAGAAAACAACCTGGAACGTACCACAAACACGGGAGGTTTGTTCCTCCCCAACTAAAGTGTATCACAGAACCTTTCAGCTACGGGACCCTCAGAGTGTGGATGGACCCCTCATCTACGGTTCCATGGAGAGAAAGAGAGCAAAACCTCACTGGAAGTCTACCTCATGCTCGCTGGAGAATACTGGCGTCTTTTCTACAGAAAGTCGCCAGATTTGTCGCTAGTCGCTTTTGTAAAAAAAAAAGTTGCTATGGGGTTCCGAAAAGTCGCTAAGTTGGCAACACTGCATCGTTGACATATGTACTAATACACTGGACCGCGGGAGTAAATTAACCCGGTCGCAGAGTAGCCATCCGCAACGGACGTTTTTACGTAAAGCGAACGCACCCTTAACGGGGCAGGGATCATTTCATTGGTCAACACTACAACTGGCATTCTATTGGTTGGGGAATTTTGACAGGGTTATAACAAAAAAATCAGAGAGCGCAGGAGAAATCCGAGAGGAGAAGATTCGCAAGCGCACAGAAGCAGCCTGACTGCAAGATGGGCCAAAGCTGAGAGCAGGAAATCTGTCCAAGCAAGAAAATATCTGAGTCCAAGCAGAAGCTGATAAAAAATAATATAACTGATTATTCACTAAGCCCTGTCCCCCTTAGGTACAGTTGCTACGCCTGTTAACGTTAATTTCTTGCATGGCACGTGTAGTTCGTAATGATAACAGTGGCAGACTTACCACACAAAGCAGGGTCTCAATACTAGCCACTGATGGTAGATTTTGTTTGCTAAAAAGAAAATTCTGTAGCTAGTTGGTTAATTAGGCAGCAGCTCTATGAGTTGGGTGAGGAGTGCTAAGGAGGAAGGTCTGGCTAGTCCACACAACATTCTGGGATGGGAGAAAAATGTGCTCTGGTTGTGGATTATTACAGGTTATTATTTATTATTCTTCACATTACAATCGTCTTGGATGGTGCTACGTGCCGGACGGAGCACCGATGCCTCTGCAAAATAACATCGGGAAGGAACTTGTTTTGGTGGAACGTGTACGTTCAAAAGTTGTTTTAGTCGCGCAACAGACAACTCAGATTGGACAGATAGTCTAGCTAGCTGTCTGGATTTACCCTGCAGAGATCTGAGGAGCTGTTAACCACAGTCCTCACAAATCCACCGGAGGTTAGAACGCCAACACAAAGAAAGAGGAAGGTAACGGACATCTGGTGGCACCACAGAAATCCCGTAAATGAATCGTTGTCGATATAGACTACCTTTACCTTAACAGCAACGTATTCATCCCCCTCATGATCCAATTTTTAGCATCCATTAATCTTATTTTTAATGTTTTTGATAAGTACCTCAATGATGACCTCGTAGAACACCGGCACAGACCAAATGTCCACAGAATGTGCAGCTAAATTAAATGAAGATTAATCCATCCAACAGTTCGACCAGATTCTTAAACTAAAAAAAACATTAGCATTAAAAAAGTAGGAGTCCTTTTTTGATCGTATGGTAAAATGTAATACCAGTCTCACTCAACCTGAAATAAATTAGTGCTAATAACAGAAGTGTATAGTGTAAGTATAGGTCATATTTTCTGTGGTCACACACTGACAGTGTTAATAAATGCTCAACAAGGAACACCACAAACACTTTAATCACTATGTTTTCCATTTGACAGTGCATCCATTGATTATTAATGATAAATGACATGATTAATACACTTCCCTGAACTCTGACACCCTCATACTGTATCATTGCACTTGGTTGACTGAATAAAGTACACTTCATAGATGACATTAAATACATATATAGATGTGGAACTTTCTATGAGCACAGCAAAGATCTTGCACTTGATTGATGAAGGTTTGCACACAGACAAGTATTATCGTTGATGTATTTCTTTTTTGTGTTTTTTTTTTAGAATACGTATTTCTTTTTTTCATTTCCAGGTAAAATTTGTGATGTCGACCCAGTGTCGTCCTCTATTGCTGTACACTCAGGCTATGCACCAAGACTCCAAATACAGTACTTCTAAAATATGGACTAGTGGCCCACACATACCCATTACCTATTCATACCTAATACATAATCCATATCCAACACACAGCCTACAGGGTTACAAATCAAACATAACAGATAAAATACAGTAACTGCCCAGTAAACTAGATGAATTTCGATTTCTTATTGAACTTCTGCTGTGTCAGCAAGGCTTCATGTTTTTGGCCTGAACAGTCTGTTGGGACATTTAATGTGAAGCTGGGCTTTACAACAACAAAAACTTAACTTTACTAACATAAAAATATGATTGGCAAAGACACATACTAACAATGATTAATGCAAACATCAAAGTTCTAAGATTACCATGGTAACACAACTACTGCAGCCAGAAGGACATCTAATGTTAATGTTGTAATGTAATGTATTACCCAGCTGGCATGGAAGGTATAAATCTAACATAAAAAAAAATCAGTTACTTGATCTTCATATGCCAATAATACATAATCATAACACTACACAATAGCGCCATTTCTTTGGCTCCTCTTGTGGTGTGTCAGGCTCCTGGATGGAAGCTTCCTGCTGCAGGAACTGGTCCCAGTCTGGCCTGTCAACTGGTAACTCTGTCTGGAAGTGGTTCCAGAACCTGGAGACCGACAGGACAGATTCAAGTTCAGAACATTTACAATGAATCAAAACACCAGTAAACATTGTGTTGAAAATACTAAAATACTGATGCATGGACTGAACACAGATACTTCATTTCTGTATTCTGAATGCTTACATGTCATCACAACCCAACCCTACACAAAAACAATGGCCACTTCTGCTGTGATCAGAAACAAATGCCTGTGGTTCTTTGACTGAATGTGATGTTTTTGTTATATGAGATAAAGTGTGTGTACTTGTGGTGGTAAATATCCGGGTTTCGGCTTATGCGGTTCTGGAAGCCGATGTACAGATCATCCCAGAGACGACCGTGCAGCACCACGTATCTCATCACCCCAATCCGGTTTTTAACCTTAAAGGAGGAAACCAAGAAACATCACATTACTGCTACGGCAAAGCAAGACGCTTCTCATCTGACTTAATCATCTTTTAAAAACATGGAGAATCTGAGGATATATAATCGAAAAGCATAATGTTTTGTAACTATCATCATTAATGCGTGCTGGTGGTTTTATGAAAAAAGCAGATCTGCTTGAACATCTTTCTGAATTATCTTAGAAAACTATCTCAATGTCAGGTAATGGTGATACTGATAGACATACTTAGTTCTGCAAGTATGCTTTAGGATATGACATCTGAATTTTTTTGTGCTGGCCTTAAGATGCCTTGTCAAGTCTGCTTTGACATTGTCAGCCATAGCAATCAGTTTTTTGTATGCATGTAAACTGTGTTGTGTGTTTCTAAAAGGATCCATCAACCATTTTTAACAACTATAAGATCTAACATAACAGATTGATTGTAGGATCTGTTAGCTCTCTTGTTCCTTTAGTGTCTTCTAAGACATAATTTTAGGTAGTAGAGTTCAAAAAGCTCTACTATGCTGTTGTGTGTTGTTTGCCTGGTGTTCTCCAGTAACTCACCTCTATGTAGGAGTGCTCTCTGTCAGGCCTCTTGGTGGGGAATGACAGATCCAAAAAGTCCACCAGGTAGTCATAGCCATCAGTTAGGGTTTCAAAGTCATCATCTGTCTCGATCATCTGGTATATACATATTAGGACATTTGCATTTCATCAAACAGACATCCACTTTGAAGAAGCAACAGAAAGAAAGGAAGACAGGCTCAGCCAATAGGAGCAGTTTTCAGTTCATAATAAGCTCACCACCCACAGACTTTTGAAAGAAAGCAGGCGGAGAGGGAGGTACTCAAAGGTGGAAGGAAAGAAAAGGTGAATTTTAAAATCTCCACGTTGCATGATACAACCTCCACGTCCCTCCATGGCTAGTGCCAGAATGAAAAGATTGCAGAATGGCATTAACACAGTCATAGTCCCCAAAGGATGACTCTATATAACTGTAGTGATCCCCACACATTTCCTCTATTTTATCTCCACATACCTGCAGAACTAATGACATTCCCATTAGCCTCAGCTGTACTTGATGTTTACTGTTGATTAGCAAATGTCAGCGTGCTAATGTGACGCACACAAAATGTATGGTCACATTTAATGTAATTTTGTTTTTATTTCAGGAGTGTTATTGCTATAAGAGAAATATTCTAATATGAGCAATAATGGTGAATTATTGTCTCCTGATAAGACTACAAGGCTTCTTTATAATACAGCCATGGATGCATACAGCATTTGAATGTTGCCAGCAGGAGGCAGTGTGGCGCTTTGCTTCTCTCCAAGACACGGCCGTTCTAAGAATCGTGTTTGTTTAGCTTGTTGTGATTAAAACACTACCTCAGTTCAAAATCGGTTTTTTTTTGTCCTCGTCTTAAATAAGTCATAGGCCTATTGGAAAACAAATACATGATTTATGCCACACTATGCGGAACACCACACATATTCATTCATTTAAACGTTGTTAATCCTCTTTTTTTCTCACAAAACACATGCATGTCCTGCTGGCTCTGGGAGGAGAGACTTTGCTCCGTTACACATACATTTAGACTGGCTCCCATTGGCCGTTACTATCAAGCTATACAGCGTTGGAAAGGGAATTTGATTGGCAAACAAATATCATGACTGACGTGTTGATAGTCAATGACAGCTCGTTCCAACATGGCTGCTCAGAGACTTTCCGTGCGGCTGAATGTTAGGGGCTGCTCTGGGAAGAAAACTAAACAGAAAAAGGTGGGGATAGTTTAATTGTGTAGGCAGCACACTAACGAAAATAAACATACCCAGCAACACGGTGCAAGAAGAAGAGAAAATATTGTTTTAGAAGAAACGAGTTCGGCAAACGAAGTTAGCAATGGCCTCTACAGGACCAAGTTAGCAAACAGTTAGCAATGGCCTCTACAGGACCAAGTTAGCAAACAGTTAGCAATGGCTTCTACAGGACCAAGTTAGCAGACAGTTAGCAATGGCCTCTACAGGACCAAGTTAGCAAACAGTTAGCAATGGCCTCTACAGGATCAAGTTAGCAGACAGTTAGCAATGGCCTCTACAGGACCAAGTTAGCAGACAGTTAGCATTGGCCTCTACAGGACCAAGTTAGCAGACAATTAGCTGTCTCTACAGGACGATATTCAGAACTTGGATTATTTTTTTATTAAAAACCCTTTAGATTCTTTTGTTCGATGGACACTAATGGACTAGAGGAATATAAACAAGCCAGCAATGGACCCAGATTCAGCGTTTAGGACCAGCTCACAGGTAGGAAATCGTCATGATTTCTCATCTCTTTCGTTCTATGAGCACTACGATTATGAACAATGCTTTGGTGCTTATGATTTCAGTAAAATAAACTGAATTGAGGAGAATCTAACTGATCTAAGGATGTGTAGCATGTCCATATTGACACAAGTTTTGAACTTTTGTGGTAAAATGCTCAATGTGAAACATCCAATTACTTAACGCCCGCGACCCAGTGGATATGAACAGGTTAAAATAAAATTGGTAGGTTTAAACAAACTGCACACTGATTTAATTTTATAATCATTTTAATAGCAGAAAGTAGAGGGGACATGAACTGAGGGAAGGAAAGGCCAGGACTCTTAAGTAGTGTAGAACCAAGCACCAGAGTGTTCCACCAAAGTTCAGACCACATTAGTATGTAACAGTGCTCAGCAACGTTTATGCAAAGGAAGAGCCCAGCCCCAGTCTGTGACAGATGTTTTAAAAGAACAGAAAGGATCTTGCTTGTCCAGCATATTTACCCGCACAACAAGGTTGTAGTTTTGAAAGCCTGCCCAGGTGTAATAAAACTGGATCCAGCTTTGATGTTTAAATATCTCGCAGCTGATGGCGCTGTTAAGTTCATCCACATACAAGTCGAAATCCCAACTGTCCTTGTAGATTTTTGCACCAGCTGGAGGATTGGTGATGGCCTCACTAGTGTAGTTAAGGAAACATTTACATGCAAACTTAGAACTTATAGGTCGTCGTATGTGCAGTTCGTACTCAACATTCAGAACATCAATATAGCAACAAACAAATATTTGCAATGTAAAGATATAGTGGAGTAATGGTGTCCTGAGCAAAGATTAAAGTCACACTGCCTCTGTGTTGCAATCCAAACTACTCTTCTTCTCTGTTCTTTGTTTTTTCACATGGCCGTGGAAAAACATCTGTATTTCGCTTGTTGTGGAATGGTCTGTGACGGTGCTTACACACCAACCAGACGGCCGACTGTCGGCAGAAAAGGCAGTCGGACTGATCAGTCGGGTCCCCAAGGTCCAAAAATGCCTCAAAACACACTGAGGCGACGCCGACTTGAGCATATGCTCTGCGCGTGCGCGAAACGTAATACGTCTCCATAGCAGCAGGCTCTGTATTGTTTCCCAGAAAATGAAAACCAGCAGCTGATAGGACGAACACGTCACGTGGGTCTTTTTTCTCCGGAAATTCACAGCCAGACTGTCATGGCGGCTTGTTCAGAATACGATCTCATATTGTACTAAAATAGTTCACCGAAACGTGTTTCTGAAAACATTTTAAGCGAGAAATAGACCGTGCAGTTGTTGAATCTGTCTTCATTTCAGATCAACAAAGATCAGTTTAAAAGATTTTCGTCAGATTTTGAGCGGCTCATCCGCTCGCCATTTCCGGGTGAGTCCCGACTGCCCTGTCTCCGACTGAACATGTCGGGTCGGCCAAAATGAAGGCCGACGGCTCCTCGGACGGACGATGGCACGGACACCAACCAGACTCAAGTCACCAACCTCGCAAGACGGTCCGACGGCCGATTTTCGGCTCTGTGTGTCAGCCCCCTGAGAGTCGCGTGGAGGCAAACCCAGCCCGCTGGTTTTTCAGTATTTGGAGTACAGCCTCTTATTTAAATGTATTACAATTTGGCCACCATTCCTCTTGGTAATAATAACAATGTACTCACCAAGTTAATTGATTTTTTGCTAAGCTCAGCACACCTTATTTACTGTTACTACCTCCGTCGAGCTTTCCGTTTTCACGTGGCACTTATGGGTTTTACAGTGATAACAGTGGCAGATTTGCCACTCAAAATGCTTAGTGATTTTTCAAATAATGCATTGATTTTGATAGTGCGACTATGGTAGACAAAAGCTTCTCATTTCTAGCTGGCAAATGTCAATTTTGCTATTTGCTATACCCAGTGGAAATGATGGCCAAAACTCATAGTACGTGTCCACCATGAAGCGTCATGTTCCCGCTTCCCATTCATTTCTGTAGGAGCAGCCGTGCAATGCTGGTAGCGTCGCGGGGACTTTGGAGAAGAGGGGCGTCTCGTCGCCCGCTCCTCATTTACATAAAGTTGAATGCAGGCTACTTTATGCAAGAGAGAAGCGTCCAGCTCGCCTCGCCACCTCTCAAAAACTCACGGAAATCGTTTAAACTGCCTGTTGTCGATCTAAAATGAAGACGGATTCAGCAGCTGCAGATAATTTCTTGCATAAAATGTTTTCAGAAACACATTTCAGTGAACTATTTTCATAAAATCAGACAAAGTTTTCCAAACAAGCATCCTGTATTGTCTGTTTTGAAATCCGGGAGCAGACAGCCCCACGTGAAGCGTTTGTCCAGTCGGGTGCAGCCATCTGGGCTGTCGGAGGGTGGAGCCTGTTTTCTTTGCTTGTCATTGGTCAGTGAAGAGAAACTGATAACTGCTAGTGGCGAGCCCACTAGTGTACAAAGCTGGGAAGTGAGGCGATCCCTGCCATAAAAAAACTCCACATTGGACACGAACCATAAACGGTCTGTTTGAACACTGCCTCGAGCCAACAAGGATGTTTAATGATCATTATTTATTTTGTTACAATGTAGTGACTAAGACTAAACAGTCTTTTCCAGACATTAGTCACACAGTGCTTGAGATAGGCCTTTAACAATTATTAAATAATTGTCGGACCACAATTATTTTACATAACCGCAATTAAAGCATTAGAGCATTTTTTTTTAAATGAGATTGGTCACACTATTGTTTGGCTCCATCAAGCGCGTTTCCAATACCGGCGTAGCGTCACCTAACAGCAACGTTAGCTAGCCTATGATACTATGGATTCCTACCAGAGGACACACCACCCACAGTTGCAAGTCCAGTTCAGCTTTGGAACGTTAAAAATCAACCAAAGCACCTTTACGTGTAATATGTAATGTAGTTAGTCCGTCTGTGGTGTTTAATCTACTATGGTGCGCTCCAGCGGAGAGGGCCGTCATTTATTAACATTATGCTAACGTAGGTCCACGGGGATTTGTGCTTTTGTTCAAATCTGTAGATAACTTAGATCTTAATAACTGATAATTCTGTAATAACTAGATAAGTTTGCTTTGTTAAGGTCCTAAGGGGTATGACTGTTGATTTAGTTGAGATGTGCCAAATTGTAATTATATAAGTGATATTGGTCAGACTGTTTAGCCAAGCTATGCTAGCGGCAGCTGTCACTTGTTGCCGTAGCAACTCCAAACATCCTGGGCTGTAGCTGTCTAAAGCCAGAGAAATTGAACACGCTCTGTTTTTTGTTTATGATTGTTTTGTTTTTTATTGACCGGGATAAATGTTCTATTTTCACTATTTTGTTCATTTAAGCAAAAAATACAATGTTTTATGATAATAAAGAGGCTTGGTTTAAGTGTAGGAATGCGGCCATCACATACAGCTTACTAAACAGGCCTATTCTGGTGTGTTCTTTTGTTCCAACTGGCTGAATGTGTACCTGAACAAGCACATAGATTGTTGTATTTGTAGTCCCGAACTGCATACTACAAAAATCTAACCGCAGTCTAAGCTACCACGAGCTAATTTTAGCTAACGTTAGCTAGCATGTCAAATGGGGCTAGTCTGTCTGGAGCTAGTAAATCAGCACATAGGAGAATGTAAAGTCGCACGTCAACTATAAAATAGCAAGGTGACCAGTAAAACTACAGCAGACGACTACCCCTGGCTAATAAAAACGTACTTTAAGATGCTTCTTCAGGTTGGAGGTGGAGGAATTTGGACGCTGAAAGGAGGTTGGTTGCTGGCAAGCAGAGGTTGCGCTGCACAGTTATATTTCGTTCTCTCTTCTCTTTCTTTAATGTGAAATGCTGTTTGAATTTCCAAGATAGAAACGTATTCCTGCCCTGGCTCTGTTGTGCCGGTTCTGGTTCCATCTCTACCTCTATCAGTGATCACGCAAATAGCTCATTATTTTGTTTTCATATTGGGGCTTCTAGGAAATGCATGGAGTTGCGAGAGTGAATAAACTCGTGAAACAGAGAAGTATCGTCATGTAATCCATTGATTTCAACAATGTAACTGTATTCTAAATACCAACTATTTAAATTGTAACTGTAACGGAGTACAGGACAATTCTATTGTTAATCGCAATTATTTCTGAGACAATTAATTGTCCAGCAAAACCAACCTGTTAGTGGGGTCTCTCAGAGCGAGGCCGAGGTCCAGAACACTTCCTGGTTTGGGTGTCCATGTCTTGATGTCTGGTGCCAGCTTATTGATGAGCGCATTGAGGTCCTCTGCACTGTTCTTAACATTTGTATCCCTAATGTATCTACACACACACACACACACACACACACACACACACACACACACAGTAGAGACAGAAATACAGACACTTTGTACATGTAAATGGCAGAGGTAGAAAAAGTACTAAAATATTGTACTGAAGTAAAAGGACCAATACTTTGATGAAATATTACTCAAGTACAAGTGAACTTACCTATCTGAAAAATAACTCGGGTAAAAGTAATAAGTAGTTCATTTAAAATATACTTTAAGTAAAAGTTACTTAGTTACATAAAACCTGTAAAACGGGGGGGGGGGGGAGAGTGGGAATCTCATGTAGTGAAAATAAAACAAGGGATCATAAATCCAAAACTATTTTGTTTTTAATTAAAGAAAAATCTATACAAATGTATAAACATCTAATCAAATGTATATACATGTAATAACAACATAGCCTGTCACACATGTCACATGTCACACATGACATTAGATGTATGTGAATTAATTTAGCCAGTGTCCTACATACATCGTCCTTCGGGTTGCTAGTGCTAGACAAAAATTAGCAATGCCTAGAAACATGTTGTTTTGCTAATTGGCAATTTGCTATTAGTCATGAAAACTCCGTTTGAAGTACCAATGCACAAATACTTAACCAAAACCTGCTTCTGCAGATGTTTTGAGTTATTGTGGAGTTATTGAATGCTGCCAGTTCAGTCACCTTTGGCAGGCTCATCTGGCATTGTATGATGATACTATTGGCCCTCTTGAATTTACAGTCTTTCAAATGTGGCCCAGGATTTATGTCGTTTTGGAGACTTCAATGTTTCAGCTAACATTTCTACTGAAACAGTCTCTGAACTGTCGTCGCTCGCCTGATCCATCTCCATCTCGTTCTCAATCTCCTACAGAAAGACTTGGCGCCTGGTAGGCAGCCTAGATGCTGATCATTCGTCACTGTAGTGGTTCCGGGCGCGATTTATTTCTTCCTTTTGGTTTTTGTTAGTCAAATTTCATCATTGATGATTGATGATTTTGCATCAAGGAAGGCCAGAAAGGTTAGGTTTTAGTTTGAGTTTTCTGTTCTTAGTGCTATAGTGTAACAATTAGATTCTCTTTAGTGCGTTTTCACATTTGTGTGATGAAGGATTTATACTATTTATTATATTTATTCTGTATTTTATTTGTATATTCTTAATATTTTATATTATTGTTGCTCTCTGCTCTTGTTACATTTTTCATATATCTGATTGTATATATTCTTGGCACATTTATATTTTATTATAACAACATAAGTGAAAGAGAAAATTCTATTTCTCAATTGCACAAATCCTTCATTAGAACATTTGAAAAACACACTTAAGCGAATCCAGTTATTTAACTATTGCAATTACAACAGGAAACACACTTTTTAAGGTGCACAATCTCCACCTCCAACATTGCCAAAATACAATGAACACAATTATGCACAAAATATGTCTGTATAAGTTATCAGAACTTAAATAAATATACACTACATACATAAATTCTTTTTTTTTCTTCTTTTTTTTCTTTGGGGGGTTCTAAGGGGGTCTCACCCAGGGTGTAATTCAATGAAGAACTGCCACTGCTGGTCATTTCTATGACAACTTGTAAAACATCGTAGCTATGTTTGTTTACAAAAGAAACGTAGCTGCACATCACTGCTCTGCAACACTGCAGAACGTAGAACTTTAAGTTGCTATTCAAGCAGAGTGTGCTACAACGTCTGCGCCCTTTCAATTTTTTTTATGTGCGCGAAAAGCTCTTCGACACCCTAGCAGACACAAAGTTTGTCATTTTGACATCATTTTTTGTCATGCGACACTTGTCGTCTGGACTCTGAATGGCCCTTTTAAGTGGAGGAGGTTTACTATTCAGAATAAACGCTAGTAAACGGCAGGGAAAAAACTAGAGAAGATGACAAAACAGGGTAGGCTACTCCACTCCTATAATTTACTATTGCACTTAACACATTAGCTATCCGGAATAGACACATGCAAACGATACTGCCCCCAGCACTTCTGTAGTGCATTGCAGTTACAAATGACGACCAGAAATTATCTTAAGGGGAATAGTGCCAAGATTGCTATCTCCCCCCCTTAAGAAGATATCTGGAACAACACGTCGACAACGAAATTATGCGTAGACAAATTTTTATAATCAACGTCGTCGATTATGTCGACTAATCGTTACAGCCCTACTCATCGGATAAACATACAGACACATTTACATACCGATGGCGCAGTTACAGTTAATCCATATTATTATAGATTATTTTCCAAGATAAACTGCATATCAACTCTGATATAGAGTGACGGCAGGGAAATATAAAAGGCCATTCAGTCTAGGGGTGGGCAATATATATCGTCTACGATTATATCGTCATTGTTGTGTTAACGATGTGCAAATTGACATAATCACTTAAACACGCATTGGAACGCTACACATTCACTAATGTCAACAAAGATGGCGGCGTGCGTTGTGCACTAGCACTAGCTCTCCTGTCGGTGTATATTTATACAAGTACAGCCACACTGAACTAATCAATATAGGACTATGATACAACACAGCTGTTACGAGAGCCTTCCAGGCGGCTCATAACATCCCGGAGGAAATAGCCAGACCGGGTGCTCCGTGGATTGTTGTCAGCAGCTAGCAGGCCGAGCTAGCTACCGGCAGGATCGAGACAAGAACTCCGGCAAGACCAGAGGAGGAGGACTGTGCATTTTTGTGCATACTGAATGGAGTACCAACAGCAGGATCGTTGCCCAGCATTGCTCAGCTGACCTGGAAGCCCTGTCGGTAATATACAGGCCATTTTATTTACCTCGAAAACAGCACACTGCCGTCTACATAGCCCCCGATGCTAACGTTAGCACAAGTTTGGCTCACTGCTAACCATAGTGAACAAACTGCAGCGCGATCACCCGGAGGGGATACATATCGTAGCAGGGGACTTTAACAAGGCGTCCTTAAAGTCTGTACTCCCCAGCATTTTCCAGATTGTGCTACTAGAGGGAAGAACACACTAGACCATGTAGCATACTCTAACATCAAGAAAGCATACAGAACTACACCTTTCCCTCACTTGGGCCAGTCAGATCACATCTAACTACTCCTGATCCCAGCATACATCCCGGTCAGAAGGACTATACAGTCAAGTAGGACGACTATCAAAACCTAGCCTGACACTGCCCTATCCCAGCTCCAGGACTGCTTCCAATTAAGGACATGATTGTGTGCAATATGTTACAGAACAGAGCCCTTTGTTGATTGTTATGATTTCATCTTGCTTGTATGCCGCACAATTTACATTACAGCAGAGGTGTACAACTGAATGTTTACTCAGAGTTCAATGTTCCTACACTAGTTCAATTAGTATTTTGTATGTCTTTAAATTGTTTTTACTTGAATGCTTACATTTTAAAGAAAATAAATAAGAACTGTTTTCATTCAACATTGTGTCCATTATTATCATCAGTGATTAAGTAACTGGGACTTTTAAAAACACATTTTTAAAGGATATCGTCTAATTATCGTTATCGTCAAAATCGACGAAAATATCGAGATATTATTTTTTGTCCATATCGCCCATCCCTAATTCAGTCCCATTTCTCCTTGGCTGTTAATTATTTATCATCCACTGATATTGTACAGATACTTGCCAACTCCTCTGTACAAACTCTACCTGTCTGATGGATGAGCCTCCACAAAATAGCCAGCGAATGGGCAGTAGATCTTCGGCTGCTGGGACTTCACCAGCAGAGCTTTGTAATTCAGCAGCTTCTTCCTTTCGTTCTTGATAAAGTCTTCCTTCCAGGAATCTGGGCACAGACACACATCATTATCCTTATGTCAGCAGTGTGGGACATACTAGACACACCTTACCGTGGGTGAACTGAACTCAGATTTATATCTTTGTGTTTCAGGTTAGTTCAGTTTAGAGTTTAATTATCTATAGCAGCACTAAAAAGAGGACATTCCTCTTTTGCTAATGTGCAAGATTATGTCATTTGGAGCTCATTTGAGAACATTATGGAGTAACCATTATAGTAAGCAACGTATAGCCTATAATACATTCAGAATTAGCATGAATGCATTTCAGAAATCAAAAGCAAAAGAACAGTTAAATATTAAAAGGTGTTTGATAACTATATTGCTCAGTGACTCTAAATAATGGAATTGTGAAGCTGTCACGAAGGTGTTCTTGTAAACTGAGGTTTAAACTTGTAAACTTACTTATCACATTTAAAATTAGTGTTTTGGGACGCCCTAGTAGCTCACCTGGTAGAGCGGGCGCCCCATGTACCAAGCAGTGTTGGGTGTAAGGTACTTTTTTCTGGTAAAAAGTAGTGTAACGCGCTACTACTGAAAATTTGGGAACGAAACGTAGTTCCTTTTTCAATTCGGCGCAACGTTACTTTTCCCAGGGACAGATTTGACAGCGACGCTGCTTTCTCAGCTGCGTGCTCAATCCACACGGTACGTGACAGAGGCTGTCTTATAGACAGTATATTAAATGCCCGATCAGAGAGGAGAACTTTCTGGATAACTGTTACACCACAGTCAGGGATGCTTATCACGCCGTCCCCTGTGCTGCACTGGGACTCTCTGACCATGTCATGGTCCACCTGATCCTCGCGTACAGGCAGAAACTTAAGCTCTGCAAACCTGTAGTGAGGACATCAAAGAAGTGGACCAGTGATGCTGTGAAGGATCTTCAGACGTGTTTGGACTCCACTGACTGGGATGTGTTCAGGTCTGCTACCAACAGTCCGGATGAGTACCTAGAGGTTGTGATGTCATACATCAGCTTCTGTGAGGACTGCTGTGTTCCATCAAGCACTAGGGTGAGTTACAACAAAGACAAACCCTGGTTCACAGCCAAACTCGGAAGGTTAAGGCTGGCTAAAGAACAGGCCTTCAGGAGTGGGGACAAAGACAGAATTAAAGAGTCGAAGTACAAGTTTAGGAAGGCAGTGAAGGAGGCTAAACTACTGTAACTCCATCACCAGTTCTCAACTAACGACTCTTTGTCTGTCTGGAGAGAGCTCAAACAGATCACCAGCTACAAGCCCAAAGCCCCCCACTCCTCCTTCAACTACCGATGCCTAGCCAACGACCTGAATAGGTTCTACTGATGCTTTGAAAGACAAAAGGACAGTCCTGAAACCATCCCCCACGACACCTCCCTACAGCTACAGCCACTGTGCATCACCTCCACCTCCCCCTCCTCAGCAGGGGCCTGTGCCCCCCCACCAATGCCCACCTTAAAGGTCCCCCCTCCACCTCCACCACCCCCCTCACACCTCACCGGCAATTTCCACTGGATGCGTAACGGCTGCGGATCCGCTCCGGAATGTCGGCGGAGTCATTAGGTTTCCATTAAAGTCAATGTGTGTATTTTCACTGACTGTGGAACGGCTGCGTTCCGACTGCGTCCCAGCTCCGGCGGTCCACAGCCCTCCGGAGCAGATACGTAGAGCTTCTATTTTTGCCGGACGCCGGAGAGCTCCGCAGCAATTCAGCACAGGGCAGATAGTGCGGGACAGGAAGTCGAGCACAGAAACAAAATAAAACATCCGGTTAATTTTCAAAATACACCGTGCTCACGGTGGATCATATTTCCCTGCACTACACCTTGAAAACACAGCACAGAGTTGTTTCCCCTCTACTCCTCTGGATGGAAACAAACTGTGGGTCCTCGTGACTTCAGCTGTCAGTCATGGCCGCAGCCGTGCCGCAACAAATCCGGACCTAGTGGGTATTGACGGACGGCGGAGCATGCAGCCGTTCCGCAGCGGAGCCGGTCCGCAGACATTCCACATCCAGTGGAAATCTGGAGTCAGTAACGACTCTTTCCATCAATGAGAGAGATGTCAACAAACTCTTCAGGAGACAGAACCCCCGCAAAGCTGCTGGACCGAATGCTGTCTCCCCATCCAGCTTGAAGCACTGCTCTGATCAGCTGTCTCCAGTGTTCACAGACACGTGCCAGCCTGCTTCAAGACCTCAACCATCATCCCTGTTCCCAAGAAGCCAAGGACCACAGGACTTAATGACAGACCCGTCGTCAATCATCCCGGCTCTGCTTCAGGAGAAGCTCTCCCAGCTTGGTGTGCCTGACTCCACCTGCAGGTGGATCACTGACTTCCTGTCTGACAGGAAGCATCATGTGAAGCTGGGGGAACACATCTCCGTTTCACGGACCATCAGCACCGGATCCCCTCAGGGCTGCGTTCTTTCTCCTCTGCTCTTCTCCCTGTACACCAACAGTTGCACCTCCAGTCACCAGTCTGTCGAGCTTCTGAAGTTTGCGGACGACAACTCCCTCATCGGACTCATCTCTGATGGAGACGAGTCCGCCTACAGGTGGGAGGCTGACCACCTGGTGACCTAGTGCAAGCAAAACAACCTAGAGCTCAACGCTCTAAAGACAGTGGAGATGGTTGTGAACTTCAGGAAGAACCCAGCCTCACCTGCCCCCATCACCCTCTGTGGCTCCACAATTGACACTGTGGAGTCATTCCGCTTCCTGGGAACTACCATCTCCCAAGACCTCAAACGGGAGCTGAACATCAGCTCCCTCATCAAGAAAGCACAACAGAAGATGTACTTCCTGCGGCAGCTGAAGAAATTCAACCTGCTAAAGACAATGATGGTGCACTTCTACACAGCCAGCATCGAGTCCATCCTCACATCCTCCATCACCATCTGGTACGCTGCTGCCACTGCCAAGGACAAGGGCAGACTGCAGCGTGTCATTCAGTCAGCAGAGAAGGCGATTGGCTGCAATCTTCCGCCGCTTCAGGACCTATATGCCACCAGGACTCTGAAGCATGCTGCAAAGATTGTGGCTGACCCCTCCCACCCCGGCCACAAACTCTTTGAGCGACTCCTCTCTGGCAGGAGGCTGAGGTCCATCAGGACCAAAACCACAATCATAGGAGGGAGTCTGAGACAGAGGGGCCGGGTCAGAGACTCCAGCCACCCGAAGCGCCATGCAGACACAGTTCACCTGCTCGTGGGTCAGCCGCGCCCCCGGCAGAGATGGAGAGAATCCCCGCCCCCCCTCCACCTGTTGCTGCGGAGGAGAGGACACAAAAAGAGGCCGAAAAATCCTGCTACCTATAGCTTGGATCCTGCATGTTGGGATAAAATTGACGAAGACTTGAGGGCATATTGGATTAAAATGGGAACTAAAAGTTGCCAGAACAAAGATGCAGATGTTGCTGCCTCAGAAAGACAACATAAACACCAAAAGAGGTAAAACCCTGTTTAAAATGAAACTGGCAAATGGTAAAACGCAGCCAAGAGAATGGCTGTTGTATTCCCCCTCAAAAGGCATGGTGTTATGTCACGCAAATAATTTGGGAACAGTAATATTCAAGTGACAGGAAAAAAGCAGCTGCACTCTAGCTGAACGTGAGGGATCCGAGTGCCACAGGTGGGCAATGCTCACACATTGCGTTACGCGCTGTGCTGATAGATTTAGAGTTGACAAGTTGACAATGAATGCGAATATTGGACTGAGGTTTTAAAGAGGGTGGTTGCGGTGGTGAAAATCAAGAAGAAAAAAAATTCTAAAGGTAGGATGATTATATCCTATATGTAGCCTACATATGTATTATTGTGCTGCTGTTTCATTATTGCTGTTAATAAGTGTTATTATGTGCTGCTGCTGTTTTTTTATTTGTATTTTCTTCACAGTTTAGTGTATTGCATAGTGGAATGTCACTAAGTACTCAAGTACTGTACAAATTTGAGGTACTTGTACTTAAGTCTTTTTTTTATATGCCACTTTCTACTTCTACTCCGCTACATTTTAGAGAAACATTTTACTTTTTACTCCACTACATTCATCTGACAGCTTTAGTAACTAGTTACTTTACACATTAAGATTTCTGCAGACAAAACACATATAGGTCTAGTTTAAACAATACAATGTTTTATAATAAATTAAACTACCCAACAATATATTGGCCTACAAGTCCACCTGAAATGTTTAGCCTATTAAACACTTAGTTGATTGACAGAACTGTTTGGTTTGTTTAAACAATGTGAGGATTTTTGCACTTTTAATACTTCAAGTACATTTTCCTGATGATAGTTTTACTTAAGTAACATTTTCAATGCAGGACAGTGTGGTATTAGTACTTTTACTGAAGTAAAAGATCCTGAATACTTCTTCCACCACTGGTAATGATGATGTGATTTTGCCTCAGTAAAACCGTGTTTTGCACTGATGCAGATACTGTACCCTACCTGTTGGTTTATAAAGCTAAAAGTGATTATCAGCTTGCTGTTGAACTGTGAATCCAGGGAATTCTGCTGCTTTGCTGTTTATAGTTACATTTCCATTGTAATTGTTTTGGTGCTGTGGTGGCAAAGGATAATATCTGGTATTCTTTCCACTTACACCTCTGTTGATGTTAGTTTTGGTTGTACTGCCAGTGTTTCTTGATCATAATTAAAGGGCTGTTTCTAAGCACTGGGCCTTATGCTTGTTTGTATTTGTGTTTTGTTTGTAATGTTCAATTTCTCATTTTACCTATGTGGTGGTAATTGTTGGCTGGCTGTGTGTGTGCGTGCGTGTGTTCACCTTATTTGCGTGTGGACGATGTATGGCACTAAATACATTTTTCCAGTAAAGCACAATGATTAAGGGGGGGGGGCTCACACAAAGAGCAGCCTAGGGGCCCCTGACCACCTTAATCCGCCCCTGCAGACATTACATACACTAAGGGCCCTGACACACCAACCCGATTATCGTCCGTCGGACAGTCTGGCGAGGTCAGTGACTCGAGTCTGTGTTCCGTGCCGTCGTCCGTCGGCCTTCATTTTGGCCGACCCGACATGTTCAGTCGGAGACAGGGCAGTCGGGACTCACCCGGAAATGGCGAACGGATGAGCCGCTCAAAATCTGACGAAAAATCTTTTAAACTGACCTTTGTCGATCTGAAATGAAGACAGATTCAACAACTGCACGGCCTATTTCTCGCTTAAAATGTTTTCAGAAACACGTTTCGGTGAACTATTTTAGTACAATATGAGATCGTATTCTGAACAAGCCGACCATGACAGTCTGGCTGTGAATTTCCGGAGAAAAAAGACCCACGTGATGCGTTCGTCCTATCAGCTGCCGGTTTTCATTTTCTGGGAAACAATACAGAGAAGCGCCGCCTGCTGCTATGGAGACGTATTACGTTTCGCGCACGCGCAGAGCGTACGCTCAAGTCGGCGTCGCCTCAGTGTTTTGAGGCATTTTTTTGGACCTTGGGGACCCGACTGATCAGTCCGACTGCCTTTTCTGCCGACGGTCGGCCGTCTGGTTGGTGTTTAACAGCTCTAACACTGTGTAACGCCGATGACCTGCTGATGTGCATTCAACCTGCGCTGGACTCGTTCATAATGAATCAACCGTCACTGAGTAGAGAATCCAGTCTGCAGTGTAGTTCAGACACTTCACTGATAAACCAGATATTGGCTTTATGGTCAAAGATAGTTTTTGTATAATTAACTTCAGTCTCTGCCAGAGACCCCTGCTTTTAAAAGTAATGTAAAAGTTACTTTCCATAGAGGGTAACCAGGGTGGGAAATTAACTTTTTTGCCACTGTAGCTGGTGGATGCCCAATTTTACCAGCCACTTTTTTCCAGAATTCAAATTTATAAAAAGTGCACTAGCATATTTTGAATTGCTTCAATACATTATTTTTTTTATTATTAATACATATTTTATTAATATAGGCAAATAAAAAGTGATATGAAAAAAAGCCAGCGAGACCATGATAAAATTGTTTGGTCATATTCTACAGTAATTGTAGGCCTACATGTTGAATGAACAAAACAAATATTGACTCATCTTCGTCATCACGGTTTCATTTCCTATAAGTTCTTCACAATAAAAGTCCTCCGTTATTTTGGTATTTAAATGTTTTTATTATGAAGCAGCAAAATCCGGAAATGTTGGGCATTCATTAGCAGTAATGTAACGCGACTCCTATAAGCATTGTGCATTGTTTCTTAGCAACAGCATTCTTTGACAAAAGCTGTCCAATCCGTTACAAGGAATGTTTTACAATCCATCCGCCAATGTGGCTGGTATACAAGGCAAAGTCACCCGCCACTGGTTGCGGGTGCTAATTTCCCACCCTGGGGGTAACTAAGTAAAGTAACGGATTACTTTTTTAAGAAGTAACGAGTAAACACTACTTTTTAAAAGTAACTTCCCCAACACTGGTACCAAGGCTCAGTCCTTAGTGCAGTGGCCCAGGGTTTGAATCCGACCTGTGGCCCTTTCCTGTCTACAACTGTCCTATCCATTAAAGGCCAAAATGCCCCAAAAAATAATCGTAATTATTAATAATAACGGGGCAGCCTCACCACTGTATTTCCCCCCGCTGAACGTCATGGGGAATCCAGATGCACCCCCAGCGAAGTCACTCATCATTAAGTCCACATTCTGTGGTAGCCGGCCTTCGTTTGGCCTGGTGCAGTCCACAGTGTTCAGGATCATGTGACCTGCAATCCAAACGCATTTTAACATTTCCATCGTACAGAATGGATTTTTAGTCTGCAACTGTGTGTCACGAGGACCTGTTACCTGTCTGTCTGCCTGTTACCTGTCAGTCTGCCTGTTACCTGTCTGCCTATCTGTTACCTGTCTGCCTATCTGTTACCTGTCTGTCCATCTGTTACCTGTCTGTCCGTCTGTTACCGGTCTGTCGGTCTGCCTGTTACCTGTCAGTCTGCCTGTTACCGGTCTGTCCGTCTGTTACTGGTCTGTCCGTCTGTTACTGGTCTGTCCGTCTGTTCCCTGCCCGCCTGTTCCCTGCCCGCCTGTTCCCTGCCCGCCTGTTACCTGTCTGCCCGCCTGTTACCTGCCCGTCTGTTCCCTGCCCGCCTGTTACCTGCCCGCCTGTTACCTGCCCGTCTGTTCCCTGCCCGCCTGTTACCTGCCCGCCTGTTACCTGTCTGCCCGTCTGTTACCTGTCTGCCCGTCTGTTACCTGTCTGCCTGTTACTTGTCTGTCCATCTGTTACCTGTCTGTCTCTCTGCATTTTGGTCTCTTGATCTCTGTAAGCTTTTTGAAAATAAATTCATTGTGCTGTTTCCTCATTGGTCCAATCCCTGCCCTGCATAACCAGTCATGACAGCATGCACCTTTATATTCAACAATGATGCAGGTGTCCATTTCTGGATGCACACCATCCATCAGGATCATGAATCTCAGGTCTTCGTCAATCTGGAGACCAAGGGTAGTGACTGATTAAAAAGTTTTCACATTTGTATTTCATTTAAATTTAAGATCCACATTTTATAAAGGAGGTTTTGTCATTGCCCTTTGATGTGAGTTACATTTTGCCAGACTCCAAAAGGAACAACGTTGATGTTGGTCAGCTTGACTTGACTTTGCTCCAAATACCTGTTGCATCAAGACAGAGAGAGGGGCATAATGGAATAATGGTTACTTAAACACATTTAGAGATTCAGTTTTAAAGTAATCAATGTAATGAATTATACTGAGCTCCATCACTTTACTCACCAAAAGACAGCTCTCGATGTGTCACCCACATAAATGGGGACATCTGGCCTCCTCTCTGACAAGACTTTCAGTGTGGGGTAACTAGAAAAGACACAGGAAGGGTAGGGCTGGACACTGAACGTCGATACTTTTATGGCACCGGGAATTTTTTTTTATTATTTATCTTTCGGTGCCAAATTTTGGTTCCAAAAGCGTCTGAGTGCGTAAGTGCAAGCTTATCTGTCCTCTCTGCATATTGACACAGAGCGGAGCTCTGACTGACACAGGCGCCCGTGCGCGGACTAGGGGTGGTACGGTTCATGAAAAAATATTCGAACCGCTCGGTTCGCTTGTCTCAGTTCGCTTGTCTCGGTTCGGAGCGTGTGTGCATCGCACGGTTCGTCAGTACACTGTTAATGTGCACTAACCACTTACTGCCGTAGTGCCCACTTTCGACACCTATGTTAAAACACTTACTGGAAACGACGAGGGGGATGAGCGTGACGAACGCAACACATGGCAGCTGATTGGACGAACGCGTCACGTGGTTCTTGCTGCTCCCGAATTTCAAAACAGACTCTAATGGCGTCTCGTTCTGAATACGATCTCGTATTTTACGAAAATAGTTCACTGAAAAGTTGTAGTACTGACACAGAGCGGAGCTCCGACACACACACACACACACACACACACACACACACACACACACACACTTATACACACACATACACACACAGGGCAGCTTTACTTCTACAGCACCTTTCAGCAACAAGGTAATTCAATTACATTCCTTTGCACTTAAGTTAGTTCTTCATTAGTTCAATGTTGACAACAGGGCAGTCACCAAGTTTATTGTTAAAGGTTTGTCATTTTGCAGTTTGCACTAAAACGTTTTTGTTTACATTCCTTAGCATTTTATGTCATGTGTTTATTTATTATTTATAATATGTTCATGTTGTGGCAAAAAGGTTTCTCTGTTTTTGTTAATTTTTAAAGTTGGGATTGATACCAATCCTGAGTATGTGACTGGTGCACCCCTATCCAAAAGCACAACCAGTTTTATTAATGTTGCTCTGAGTGAGCAGTGTTACCAGAATTTTTTAATTTTGATAACTGTTTTGATTCACAATTAAGGTGGAAAATAAAAATTTTGTGTTTAATGTATTTTTTTTTTTAATGTTGAAATGGATTTTAAAAGATATGGTATCGAAAAAAGTATCGTTAAGGAAGGGTCAGATCCGGGCCAGTATGCATTCTTTTACCATCCACACAATTTTAAGTTAATTAAGTTAAAACTCTGAATAAACGAAATCCCCGAACCACTACCGAGGTGCCCTTGAGCATGGCACAACCCCCCAACTGCTCTGGGCTCCATCCCACGAGGCAGTCCCCTCGCTTTGACATCTCTGCATACATTACTGGATGTGTATAGGTTTGGTTCTAAAGCTAAAACCCTTTTCAGACATGGAATACGTTACATCGATTCCTTCATCTTTCTGTTGTCATCTTTCTGACACTAAAACTATTTCATGAAACCAAGGTTAACACAAAACAAGCATTGAAGTGGGTTTATGTGTTGGTGCTTTTTGTTGCTTTGGTTAGGCTACAGCTTTGTTAGTCAGGAGACTGTTAATAGTAGGTCCAAAGTTTGTAGAGTAAGTGAGTGAGTGATATTCCACCTGCTGTGTGACAGGGAGTGGCAATCTTAGGTGAGTGGAGGAGGGAAACCAAGTTACAGAGAGTTGTGAACACCTGCTCTAGATTAAAAGGGGACAATAAAGATGTAAATTTTTCAAATTAAGTTATTTTAGCATTGAAGCCTTATTTAATGGCAGAGTAAACGATTTTTGTCGTGACGTTTCAGTGACTCGAGCATTTATTCTGACAAGTGCCATCAGATTCACATAAGGTGCATGTCTAAATCTTTATTCTCTGCTAAAATGGCAGGAAGCTCACTGCTTTATTTTTTATTTTTTTTTGAATTCGATAGATGCTGCTTGTCTTAACATTATATTGTCAGTGGAGTTTTGGCAGATGGCAGACTCGACAGACATTTTAGTCGTGTGTGTAGGGTTGGGCGATATGGAGTATATCAAATATCACGATATTTCTGACCAAATACCTCAATATCGATACCGCAACAATATTGTAGTGTTGACTATTGGTGCTTTCACAAAATATTTACACAATGAGATTTTAGATAAATAATCATCCGTAATGTGGATATAATGACTAAGTGGGTAAAGGCAAATAATAGAACAGTCTGGTAAGTTCAGAAAATGACATCACTTTACTGTAATGCAGCCTTTTAAAACCAGGAAAAGACAACACTTGTGCGATATTACGATATCCAAAATCTAAGACGATATCTAGTCTCATATCACGATATCGATATAATATCGATATATTGCCCAGCTCTATGTGTGTGCTTTGCAGGGAAGTGTTGCTAATACATGATGTTGCTGCGGTGCTGTGATGTGGACAACAAGATATTATTAAAGGTGACAACAGTATAACAACAGTGCAGAGTTTACCTGAGGTGGTCCGAGTGCATATGGCTGATGTAGATGAGATCTGCTGCACATAGTCTGTCCAGGGAGTCTGCTGGAGGCTCATGGAGAAGCCACCAGCCTCTGGCAAATGCAGGACCCTTCAACCACGGGTCGAACATAAAGCGCCTCGGCCCCAGCTGCAGCTCCATGCAGGCGTGGGTCAAGTACGTCACCTGGGTGGGAAGTTCACAATTATGTTGTGTCACAATGGACATACCTGACAAATTAAGCTTAGTGTTAGTTCATGCAGGACAAGGAAGTCATACGCCCGCTGATTGAATTATCATTCCTATCAGACACACCAATCACAAACGTTTTGCTTCCACCACCCCAGCCTCCACCTTCCTTCCAGTCCTAGAGTCCTAACATGACTCTAAGTTTAAAATGGTTTTCAATGTCTTTCTTTTGGCTCACTCTTTTTTTTACCTAGGGGGGTTTCTGCATGGTGCTCCCTGTTTCAGCTTAGCATGCTGCTTGGCTGGTCCAGGGAGCCATCAGTGCCAAGCATAACTGTATTTCCATTTGTTGCAATACATAGTTCAATCTATAACGATAGTGTTCCTGACTAAACTCTAATAAACTGAGTAGACATGGCTACAGACCCAGAGAGTTGAGCTTTTCTGCGGCAATCTTTAAATATCTTCACAAGACTAAATAAAGTAAAGTCAAAATTCAAACTTAACTTTTTCCAAATAATGTACTTTCATAGTTTTTCCTGTATGAATTATATTGTGTTGATGTGCATTCTTATCCTATAAGAATTATTTTGTATTAATGGGTCTTCCTATTGTGCATTTCACATTTTTCAAGGTAACAAAGTGAGCAACAGGATACATACTTTGACTTCTCCTTCCTGGAGCTCCAGAAGCTCTCGAGGGTCATCCAGCCAGGGGTCGATGGGGCTCAACTCAATCAGCTGAAGCCCCCCATCATCCAAAATCTTTACTTCTGTAAGTGATATAACTAGACAGCTTAGCTGGATTTGCAGAGGTCAGTCACAGCTCCACTCTTGTTGAGCTTTATAAATATATATATATATATATATATACCTGAGTGAAAAGTGAAAAAAATAGCAGTATTTGCATTTTTCTTTACAAACTCAAACATTTACTGTATGAACTGAAAAATGTCGCTTTACTTTGAATCACTGCACTAATATTTAGTTGCATAACCATTATTTCTGAGAACTGCTTCACATCTGTGTTGCATGGAGTCGAACTTGGTGCTATGGAACTTCTGGCACCTGTGAACAGGTATTCCAGCCCAGGACGATTGAACTACATTCCACAATTCCTCTGCATTACTGGGGTTTGACTCAGAAACAGCATTTTTGATGTCACCCCACAAGTTTTCTATGGGATTGAGGTCTGGGGATTGGGCTGGCCACTCCATAACATCAATCTTGTTCATCTGGAACCACTTTGCGGGGGCTTCTAGCTGATAGCTTTGCTTCACATAGCTTTCTTCTGATCGTAACAGTACTCACAGGTAACTTTAAGTCTTCTTTGATTTTCCTGGAGCTGATCATTGGTTGAGCCTTTGCCATTTTGGCTATTCTTCGATCCATTCTTATGGTAGTTGACCGTTTTTTCCCACGTCGTTCAGGCTTTGGATGCCATTTCAAGGCAATTGAAATAATTTTGGCTGAGCAGCCTATCATTTTCTGCACTTCTTTATATGTTTTCCCCTCTCCAATCAACTTTTTAATCAAAGTCTGCTGTTCCTCAGAGCAATGTCTGGAACGACCCATTTTGCTGAGTATTTCAGTGTGAAATGCACTATAACCAGCATGCACCAACATTTGCTTCCTTCCTTCCTTAAATATGGACCATAATTGGCACCTGTTTCTTCACAGAATCAATCACCTCACTAATTGAACACAACACTGCTATTATTTTGAACATGCCCCTTTCAATTACAGATTCAATTACACAGAATGAGCAGCATGCATGTCATGACTGTTGGGTGTGTTGCTTTTCTATGAGTCGTCATATCACTTCTACCAAAAAAATGTATTTATGAGGTTAGTGATGTTGGACTGCTATTATTTTGAACACAACTGTATGTGGTACAGTATACCCACTACAATACATTAGACTACACCACTGCCCCACCCCCCGAAACATAATGATATTAAAAATAAAAGGATAAGAAAAAAACTTTCATAGTGTCAATAGGCTAGCCTATCACACCCTCCATCCTTCCCATTGGTTGGGGGCAGTTAGAAAAGTGGTGGAATGGCTAGAAAACTAGAAGGTTTCAGACAGGCCAGGTGCTGATTAACATAAGATAAAGGTAACAGTTAGGCTATTTTTTAGCCTAATTGAATTTATGAACATTAAAAATGACCTTGACATCATAACAGGGAGTCCAGCTGTGACGAGCTCAGTTAATGATGCATATCATACAATGGAGCTATTTGCTAGGCTATGTTGTACTTATAAACTTTCTTCAAGGTTGGCAGGTCTGAGGTGGGTCTGGCTAGTCTACACAGCATTCTGGGATGGGAGAGAAACATGCTCTTGTGTACGTTCAAAAGTAGTTTTAGTCGTGCAACAGGAAACTCCGATTGGACAGATAGTCTAGCTAGCTGTCTGGATTTACCCTGCAGAGATCTGAGGAGCAGTTAACCATAGTCCTCACAAATCCACCGGACATACAGCGGAATTTACGGCGGCAACGGCTAGGGGTGGGAAAAAATCGATACAGCATAGCATCGTGATATTTTCCGTGGCAATACTGTATTGATACACAGACACCAAGTATCAGTCTATTATTATATATGTGTTAGTTTGTCTGCTTGACAATCCCATTTTGCAGCAATATATTATAAATTGAAGTGAGCTGAACAAACAAGAAGAGAAATTTATCTATGTTGACAAAGTTTCCTTTTGGGGACATAACTTGAAATTGGGAAAAATTTGAAGTTGGAAAAAAGGTAATACATTGCAATATATCGCAGAATATTGCAATATGTTTAAAATCGCAATAATATTGTATCGTGACATAAGTATCATGATGATATCGTATCGTGTGGCCTCTGGTGATTCCCACCCCTAGCAACGGGGCAATCCCGGAAGTGGAAGGTCGAGGATATAGACTATATTGACTGTGACACAGGGGAGCATTCAGTCCATCTTGTGGCGGTTGCGCAAAAAACATGCGAGTGTCGCCTGTTTATTATAACCTCTTTGCCACTACCTCAAAATCCAAAATCTGTGTTGTCAGCAGTAATGAAATTAGTAACACACATTAAAATATTTATTTGTTACAGACTCAAAAGAAATTTAAGACAAATGGAACTCACCCAGCTCATCCTGCAAGAAGCTGTCAGGTGGATTCACATATTTCATTGTTGACACGTTTAACTTCCAGTTGTGTTTAGTGCATTTAACAGTCCTGTGGGAGCAGAGCAGCCTGTCAGTTATAATGAAAGGTGCCTTTATTATCTCTACTGTGTGCTTCTGCCAGAATGATCTCACCTTCCATTCAGGTCTTCAATGTCCTTGATGAACAAGCCTCCCTGGTGTTTACATTGGTTCTTGCATGCTTTAAGGTCATTGCTGGTCTTGTATATGATGTAACATTTTCCGTCTTCTGGGTTTTTCTGGAAATTGACTCCGTCTTTGAGTGAGCCGACTGCTTCAGCATCCAGTGAAAGCGACACCTTTGCTCTTTGAGAGGTCATTTTACCTAAATATTAGAATACACCAAATAGAAATTCAGTTTAAAGAGGATTTGAAATTTTAGCACAGAATCACCTCCCTTAGCACAGTTGAATTATGTACACACTTTCTCGTGTTATTTATTTGTTATCTTGCTTGTGGCCTACTACTGTTTAGTTGACTGTTGTGTGGATAGCACACATGTGGTGATGCAGCTTTTGAGTGAAGGTCATGTGTTTACAGGATTTAAGTATAAAGTGAGTGTTCAAATGTTTTATTAACCATACTGTGATTAGAATAAAGCAGGGGTGTCAAACTCATTTTAGATCATGGGCCACATCCCCCTAATCTGATTTCAAGTGACCAGTGAACCACTCCAGAAAGATCAGAAACTTTATCTGCCACAGAGTTTCTTGTCAGCTTGATGTTGGCAAACGCAAGTTGCTTCTGCTACGACAGCGTTCTAAGGCCATTGTAAGAAAAGAAATAATAGACTTAGAGACTTAGACTTAGACTTCTCTTTATTGATCCTTTTGGGATGACTCCCGCAAGGAAATTAGATTTCCAGCAGCAGATTTTAGCAGCATACAAAACACTCTTTAAATAAAGAGGTATAAAAAAATACACTATAGAAAAAGATACAGTATAAGAATAACAATGAAAATAAACTTTTAGCTAAATATTTTTTACAAAAAGTAAACAAACAGTAAACAACAATAAACTACAGATAAAGATAAATATATAGATATATATAGGACTATGTATAATATTGTGTTATTGTACAGTTAATAAATAAATGACATTTAGCATAAATTAGCAGTTAAGAGCAGTTAGAGTGTCCAGGTATGTATGTGAGTAGATTATTAATTTATTGCACAGTGAATGAGTGAGTGGCTACCACGCCTTCCCTTCCTTCCTGTTCTGTTCTGTTCTCTTTACCCTATTTATTCTACTTTCTCCTCCCCCTGAGTGAGGAGTTGTAAAGTATGATGGCATGAGGGACAGAGGAGTTCTTGAGTCTGTTGGTCCTACACTTGGGAAGGAGCAGCCTTCCACTGAACAGGCTCCTCTGGTTGTTGATGACGGTGTGCAGGGGGTGGCTGGCATTGTCAGTAATGTCCAGCAGTTTGTCCAGTGTCCTCCTCTCTGCCACTGTCACCAGTGAGTCCAGCTTCATGCCGACCACAGAGCCGGCCCGCCTGATCAGTTTAGTTTATTAATGTTACGGAGACGGGTATTATTCAGAGAAAAAACATAGAATTTCGAAGATTAAAGCTGTAAATTTACAAAAAAAGAACTCGGATATTCTCTGAGATTTAAGTGGTAAATTTGGAATTGGAATTAATTACTTCTCTGCAATTTTCACACTTTGCAAAAACATCCAGGGGGCCTGATTGGATTGGCTTTGGCGGGCTGGTTCCGGCCCACGGGCCATATGTTTGACACCCCTGGAATAAAGTGAATTAAAGCTAAGCTTTGCAACAGTTTTTGTGTACTTGCCATAGAGATGCCTTTTTGATTCTGAACGAGAAAATGAAACATAACAATCTGTTACAGGAGTGACACTTTTTTGTGTTAAAGTAACAGAGTATGGTTGAGTAATGTAAGGTGTTATGTAATTAGTTGAATGTAGAAAAAGCGTTAACAGTAGTGCTGTATTGACTTAAAAATATACATTTAAACTATATAGCAATAATTTGACTGGCTTTGTGAATGCAAGGCAAAGTCTTTCTTGGTAGGACAATCACATTCACCTGCCCCACACGAAGAGTTTTGACTGAACGAGAAGACACTATTATACTGCGCGTTTACGGTCAATGAATACAACACCGTCCGAGTGGAACTAAAAGCCATGGATAGACTTAAACAATAACTCCTTGAACTGAGCTCTTGGATACACTTCCTCATTAACACTTACAGAATACGTTGATTTGTTATTGAAGTTATGGTAATGTATAAGCTGAGTTTTTATGTTTACATTCAGTCTGGTAGGTGTATGAATGCGATACTAATGGAATTTCCTATGTAAAGAAACATTCATTCTTTATATATACTAGTACAGTGCCTGAGAGCTAATCAGCACATATGTGCGTTGATCAACCACCAGAAACGGAGCCCTGGTGCCTCTGCAAAAATAGCCTCTGGAAGGAACTTGTTTTGGTGGAACATGTGTACGTTCAAAAGTTGTTTTAGTCGTGCAACAGAAAACTCCGATTGGACAGATAGTCTAGCTAGCTGTCTGGATTTACCCTGCAGAGATCTGAGGAGCAGTTAACCATAGTCCTCACAAATCCACCGGAGTTTAGAAATCCAACACAAAGAAAGAGGGAGGACATCTGGCCGAAAAGGACATCCGGTGGATTTCTGGTGGCACCGGAGCAATCCTGGAAGTGGAACGTCGTGGATATAGACTATATATTACCTATATGTATATATAATTAGTTCTTCAGACTAAATATGCTTTTAATACGCCTTAATGGAAGTAAAATAATTTCTGCCAACTTGTGAAAGTGCTATGCAGGTTGCAGGCAGGAAGAATCCAAGAATTTTATTATCAGATTTAGCATGGGCTTTGTTCAGTGTGACTTGGGAGGGCATGACGTCATTTGCTCTAAAAACCCAGGCAAAACTCTACGATTCTTAGTTATTGATTAATGATCCACACTTTTTTTTTTTTCTTCTTTTTTTTTTTAACAGTTGTGAGTTAAACTGGACTTTGATTATATTGTTATATACTTGCTACAAGCCTAACCTAAAACTAACATTTTTTTTAGACTTTTGAACTTTTGAGCTTTGAGCTAATTGCATGTCGCCTTACCATAAAACCGCCCCTTTATATGTGTCTATATACACTTTAGCTGTTTTTCCCCTCCATGGGTCAATAAAGGATTATGTTATCTTATCCAGGTGCTCCGAAGATGTTTCGTCTTTTGGCGAGAGACTTCAGTTAATTATCAGTTATCTTGTGTTCAGTTCAGTAACAGAAATGTGTCAGTCATTATCTTTGAAAGGTTTTTTTCGATTGCTAAACGACACTGGGCCACGTGTGCAAAACTCAAACTACAGTCTGTACTACCAACAGTCACCTGAACTAAACCGTTCACATCTCCTGCAAAACACATTCCAAGCAACACAACTCTTCACACACGTCTCAAAACAGACTCGGTGCAGCCAAACGCTATGAACCATCATCATCTCGATAACACACACTGTCAGCTGTCAACACACTGAGAGTAAAAACATCAGCGTCAAACACCAATACAGAAACTACAACCTTTCTCATCTCTACAGTTTGAACAATTTGAGTGACTTCACACTACTCAATAGTTTCTTTAAAGAAAAGATATAGATTTTATGTAATATACCAATTTTGTGTAAGGTAAACAAATCAACAGTTTGCTTCAATATAGTATTTTGTCTCTAGTAATTTATGGAATTACTGGAAAGAAAACTAAAGTTGCATAACAGTAACAAAGAATAGTGTGACTAATTCTGCCTCTCTCCAGCATCATGCGGCAAGTTTTCTTCATCACATTGGATGTCTGCATCATCTCTAAATACAAATGAATGTGGTGTTTCCATTGCTTTAACCTCCATTACTTTCTGAAAAACAGTAAGAACGCAGTGTTTTTAAAAAAAATGTTATACACTGTAAAACCTGATAAGTTCACAGTACTCTAGTAATATTTGACGTAACTGATTACTCGAAAATATTTAAGTAATGCTTTTAACTTTTTTTAGTGTATGTGTGTGTGTGTGTGTATATATATATATATATATATATATATATATATATATATATATATATATAAATCATTTGTTCATTTAACTTAAAATGTATCTTTAGTTGTTTTACATTTTTTAATGTTTCTTTACTTAAAAAGGTTACATTTTTCTTGACAGAACTTACATTTTTGTTACTTTTTTATTTTTTTTATTTCTTAACTTAAAAGTATTATTTATGTTTTTAATAGTTTTCAGTGCTGCCAATTAAATAACATTTATTCCATTAAACCTATTAAGATTAGATCTTACTGACTATACCTTAACTGAATAATTGTAATTTTGTACAAATTAGTATGACAAACTTACTGAAAATAAAACGTTTTTCAAAACTCAATTTAAAATGCACAAGATGCCACATTTCCCCTTTTATAATCCTCAAAAGAAATACAACTTCAATGTTACAATTCAAAGTAACAGTTTGCCTTTTCAAATCCCTTAACAATCATTACTAAAGTAATGCAAATGTTTCTGCAAATGTTTATATTCTCCAGGAACAGTTAAAATGCAATTTCCAATAGCATACTAGTGAACAGTATCTTCAAAAAACACATTAGAAACTGCTTTGACAGCAAAATCCTACCAGCTGGACTTTACCTTTACTACCTGCACTGTATTTCAACATTTTTTTAAGGACAATGCTGGTGCAATTAACAAATGTGTACCCACTCTGTCGTTCTCTGGGACATGTTTTCATGCTAATCCAATGTGTTTGGAGCTTGAAACAAGCTAGCGCGGACCGCTGATTAGCTTACAACGCTAGCATTCAGGCACAGTCTTTCTAACCTGTCTGTACACTTACAAAGTTCTCAATGCTTCGGTTAACGTTTAGGGACCCTCATCATGCTACTGTTGAATTGTGGTGATATTTTGAGCCTTTTTATTGGTATAAATAGCAATTTGTTTTTACTTTCCCTGTGCCCCGAATACTAGCGTAATAAGCTAATAAGCCATCTTGATTTGGAGTTGATGTTTCACGTTCTGTTATGTAAAAAAATTGTTTCACAATGCATACAATTCATTTTATATCTTGTCATGTCTCTTTCTATTTCCATCTGTCACCTATTCTCTCTCTTTCCCTTCCTTGTGTCTCTCTATATTCTTCTAGCTTTCCATGTCTCTGCCACATTCTCATACTCTGGCTTTCTCCCTCTCCAACCCCTTGGCTCTCTCTTTCTGTCCGTCTTTCCTTGTATCTGCCACTCTGTTTTTATATCTCTTTGACCCCTCCCTCCAACTTCTGCTTCTGTCCATGTATGTATAGCACCCTTTCAGCTTTTGTCTCTGTGCTGTTCTTTGTTCTCTTTACATATCTGTCTCTGCTCTTTCTAGATCATTCTCTCCCCCTTTCTTCCTCTCTCCCTCCAACTAAGCCTTTCACTTAGAAAAACATGTTTAAAACTTGTGCTACAATCAACAGGGCTTCATTTTTAGGCACAAGATGCAACATCATTTTAGTTTAGTAATATGAATCTTTTCTATGCAGAGAGAGGCGATTTGTCATTGAGCTCTGAGATGGTCCGAACAGTTAAATGTCCTGGTGAAAGTTCATTGGACCGTAGATGTTCTATGTAGTTTGCTTTTTGTTCTCTGCCAAGAAAAACTACATGATTATTCACGAGGAGAATCTGCTCAATGTATGCTTTTGCAACATTGGGAAGCAGTGAGACCATCACAGATGAGACATTTGATGTCTGTTGGTGAGGTTTAAAGAATGATGGGGCACTGAGATAGTAAGCCACCGTATGTTGATGCCTGTTTGTTTTTAAAACATTCTTAAAGTTTTGCGTATCATGTACCACACGCTTGAAAAAACTGTGTTTTCCCTCAAATCTCATTGTCCACAAGTGGACGAGAGGGCCAAAACACCATATGAGGTCTGGGTAGTGTTCAATGTAGTGATGTTCTATGATCCTGTATTTTGGTCTGTAAATACTGAAAGGATTCCTCAGTAAATGATGGGCAGAGTGCTAACTCGACTATCTCTTTCAAATCCATCACTACAATCCATGCTTCATCTCCCTCAGGAACAGTGTCACCAATAATCAAAGGGAGTAGTCTTAGCAATGTACCATTTTCATGGCCATTGCCACCAATGCTGTTTTTAATGGCAAAGGTTTTTGGAACAGGCTTGGGTTTATTTACCTTGTCAGTATGTTGGTATGGAAATGTTGCAATTTTCCCATTTAAATACTCAAGGGTGAAGTATTTGTGACGGAACAACTCTCTAATACGAAGGGCCAGTTCTATAGGCACAATGCCCTCAAACAGATCATGCAGCACATCTGGTGGGAAGCCAGTGACTGCATGAAAATACTGTAGACTCTGGCTCAAGACACAGTTTTGCTTAACACCAAACTGATCCTGACTATCCCCTTGTAACACAGCATGCACATCCCTGTCATGGCTGGCTTTTGTCCTCAGACAAAATGTTCCACCTCCAACATCATGAGACTGAACTTCGTCTCTTGTAGCTGTGCAGAATCTACAAAAATATTTGGCTCTGAAACACTGTGTGAAACCTGCTAATGCATGGGCTGCAAGGTTATCGGACACCACACACATGACTGTGCCCCTTACTAGCTTACCAATGGACTCAATGAACACACCATCTTGTTCAAGAGTATGGATGTCTCGTAACAGAGGACCAAGTGCTCGTTCATATCCAAACTCCTTAATGTCTGACACTTACATAATGCTCCCAGCTGTATCACATGCAAGGCTGATCTGTATTTACTGGGGAGATCAGCAACTACCCAGTAGACAGAACACAGTTTATGAATTTTCCTCGATGTGCCAAGTGGATTAGCTATTTCAAGATCATCAATGTACAAAATGAATGGTAGCTTAAGCCCGTCTGAAGAAGACAATAGTTCATCGTCTTGGAAGTATGAGCCATCTTGGTGGCTCTCATAATGACCCTTTTCTGCAATCTTTGTCTCTTGAATTTTGTCATAAATGTCAGTGTGAATGAACATTTTCTGAATCATTTCAAGAATGGGAATGCGTACTGCTGTGTGCCGAGGTTTTAGCACATACTCGACAGGCATTACCACAGGGTAATTTTTCTCAACAAAGGATCTCCTTCTCTTGTTTGAAGACAACACTTCACCTTTGGCCGTGGCACTGACAAGAATGTTATTGTCCATCACAGCGCTGACTACTTCATCCTAAGTACTTTCACTTGCATTAATGTCATGGCTCTGTAAGACTTCTTTAATTGTATTTCTGAGGAGTGGCTGGGACAGAGTAAAAATCTGAGTCAAATGCTCCACTATTTCCTGAGATGCCATGTCAGATACATGAAGAACAGTCTGCATCTTTAGGAATAATGATGCCAAGTTATGGTGCAACTGCTCCCTTAAACTTTCAGTGTCACATTGACTGTCCATATCAGAAATATCAAATATGTTTGCGTTCTCACACTGAGCATCTTCATCAACACTTTCAGCAGTAGGTATGACAGGGGCACTGTCATGTTCTGATACAAAGACATTATCATCAAAGTCTGCACTACCTCCTATGGTGTCTACTTTTGTGCCCATTAAATGATGAATGCACATTTGTTGTGTATGTACAGTTCTTGAAAGGGCATGTTACCATCTCATGACTTTTGAGATGACTCCTCAAATGACAAAATACTGTTGCCTCAGAAAATGGCTGTTTAAAGTCACATAGGGGACATGTAAACAGTGTACATGTTGCATGTGCTCTCTCTCTCTCTCTCTCTCTCTCTGTCTCATCTACTCTGCATGTGTCAACATAGCACCGTGACATGTGAGTTTTCAATGCATTAAATGACTGAAATGTACAAATGCAATCACTGTACAGACATGGCAGAGGACTGACTCTTGAGTAGTGGCTATGTTGCAAACGATAGTGCCTAAATAATCTTGCCCTGGTGTCTGAGGTTACAGAGCACAACTTGCACTTCCACTCCATTGAATCACCTGTACTCTGCAATTTAAATAACATTTTTAATGCGAGTGATTATTTTTACCTTGCATTAAATAGGCATACATCCTTAGAATAACTAATGAATGGAATGCCTTTTAAATCAATATTAAGTTAATATGCCAATGACATAAATGTATCTGGCATTTTTCATAATCCTGCATTTATCTATATAAGGGGGATTTCTTATTTCAAAGATGTATTCAATTTAAAATACTTTTTTTTATGTAGGGGCAATTAATTATGAGTAGCTTCTACAGAAATACATGCAACATTCAGATATAACGTGAGTGCCTGGACTTTGATCATTTATACCATTGTTTTCATCATGAGCTAACCCCCTTTTCTGAAGTATTCCCCTCCATGAGCACCGAGGGACAGCAGAAAACACTCCTGTTTTCATCCTTCCTCATAAATAAGTGTAATTATGAATGTAAATTACTATTAAATGACCTAAATTAGATAATATTTCATGATTTCACAGCCACATTACTTTTTTTAAATTAACATATTCATTAATCTATTTCATAGGCACATTTCTTCAATGCATTGGCGCTGTGGGCCGGACTGTTGAGTTCTATTGCACCTGACTGCAGTACGCAGATCGAGGTTGGGCTAAATGTGGGCGGAGCTAAACGTTTGACTTTTGAAAAGTACTTTCCATTTCAATTTGAGAAGAGTGAAATGCCAAATTCACAATTCACAAGCCGTTGACAGGTACTCCCTCCGCCGGTGGCTCTAGTGCTTTCTTGTTTGCCACAACACGTGTTATATTTTAGTTGAAATTTGAATAGGCTATATCTTGAATAGGCTTTTTTTTCAACTGATAACTTAACTTACATACCCAAGTTCAATCAACACATACATCTGACAAAAAATTAAAGTAGTCGACCCAATGAATAAATGCAAGTTTAACTTTCAAAAACTCATAAAGTTGAGTTCAAAATCCACAACTTGTATAAGCTCGTTCAGTTAAAAATAAGAAATAAGTGGACATAACTAAATGGGTCTGTAATGTTTTACAGTGCACCACTGTTCTGCTCATCTACCTCATGTCTATTTCAATCCTATAATTACAACATTGTTATTAATATATTATCATTGCACTGATCTGCCTTGCTCCTCATATTTAAATCCTAAAATATGTCTATTGGCCGATATTGCACTATTCCTTCCCTCTCTTTTGTATATTTTTTGTAAAATTGTAAATTATATTGTATTGTTATACTGTACACTATTTTCTTCATATTCTTACCGTCAACTCTGTTTTTTATTCTTAATATGTTAAGTGTTGTACTTTTGAGAGCAAAGATTACCGGAGTCAAATTCCTTGTTTGTCTACGCAAACCTGGCCAATAAAGCTGATTCTCAACAGTAATCAGCCACAGTCAGTGTTGAAGAGCAGGAAACCATACTTTCATTCAGCGAGTCGGCTCCTACTACTTTAACTACATTTTTCAGTGGCTGATCTATGGAAGCGTTGGATTTTGGGATCTGAATTTGACCAATTGAATTGGTCACAGATTTACTGATGCAGAAATGGAGAAGACGCGTGCGGCATATCTTTAACCCGCTGAGCAGCAGCTTTTAATGGAAAATTACGAGGAGGTGAAACATATAGCCTAATATGCAAAAAGGGAAATACGGCTGTTGTTATCAGACAGAGAAAAATGCCCAACATAAAATAGCGGACCGACTGAATGCATAAGGATTTAAAAATATCTACTTACTAGTCACTCCACATTTTTACAAAGTTGTACACTGTGTTTTAATTGCTTTTAATATGCTTGTTTTATGTGTTGGTTGTATTGCTGTATCTGTTTCTATGTGCTAAATGTGCTGGTTTTACTGTAAAGTGTCTTTGAGTAGCCTGTAAAGCACTATATAAATAAAATGTTTTATTATTTAGCCTACCTTGCCTTAAAAGTGAGCAGAGGGAATTCATGTTCCTCGGGAAATGTACCCTAAGGACTAGGCTTAATTTCAAACCCGTATTCACAACGCGAGAATATGTTTTACAACCATATGCACAGATCTCTATAAACTATGTCTAATTCTAAATACCTTTCTACAATAAATGTTCATACAGAACAAACATGACTGGACAAAAACTAGAAAAAGAAGTAAGTGACTTCAATACACACTGTAAGCATATCTGTAAAACAATATAGCCTATTATTTCGGTTTTTTTTCTCACTCCCAGATGCGTGACAGCACCAAAATAAAAAGATTAAGAAGCTTTGTGGCGTTCCAACACATTCCCACTCCCATCTCGTAAAATACGGGCGTTTGGTCAGGTGCCATTGTCGTCGTTATTGACGCTAAAAGTCTCCTTTAGAGTCCGCTGCACGGTATGGGAGGATCCCCCTGCCTCCCTCCAGGAAGGAGGAATAGCCCATTTCCTTCCCATTGTCCCACTCTCCGGTGCTAGTGCAACTATTTCTTATCATGTAAAGAACTGCAATAGTAGGATTTACATGAAACTTGTGACAGCAATAGTGACAAGTAATGCATGTTAATAAAAATAAAGCAGAACACATTCAGAAGACAACAGAATAATTGTTAAACACGTTTATCTCGGATCAGAGCGGCAGCTGATTTAACACATCAGACTCCAGGATTAATCTTAGCCTGGCTGTTAGCCCGCTCTGGGGCAGGCTAGCTGCAAAGAATAAATCTCCATGGTTACTTGGCTGGGTTTAATTCAACCTGCTTTTGTGCAACCAAATCAAAGCTAAATTCATCCAGGATAACTTGAATATCCCGGCTTAATCCCTCATCGTGGTTTTGTGCAACAGGCCCCTGGGCGCAGAAGAATCCACCTGTGACCTAAAACACAAACACCCAGTGGTGTAGTCTAATGTATTTTAGCGGGTATACTGTACTATATAAATATATGGACCAGAATGGACATATTAAAGTGGGGCGTCTGGGTGTCCTCCCCCAGGGAAGTTTTAAGCATTAACGACTTAATTTCCTTCATTCTGATACACTTTAATGCACCAATTTACGGTGGAAATACATTTATTTAGCCTCTGCGAAGAAAAACACAGATGGCAATTCAAAATATATTAAATATAATAAAAAGTATGTTGTTACATGTCATTGTATTCAGTGGGTATATGGAAATCCTGGAGCTTTCTTAGTGGGTATAGCCTACTGCGTATACCTGCGTATCACGTAGACTACACCACATCATAGGCGTCGATTTCGGTGGGGACGGTGGCTACGCGTGCCTATCACATTTCGTCATGAGTCATTTTGTACCCACCACTTTTTTTTTTGAAAACCTCGAGCTCAGTTTAGTTAAAAAAAAAATAAAGTTCATAACACACAATTCTTGAGCGACAGATGCCAACAAATCCACAAAAATCTCTATCCCCACAGGGCAGGCACAGACACAGCCGTTCTGTGGTGCAGAACTACAGATATTGTGCCGCACAATATGACTGAAGCGCCTGCTCCGTTATTCCACGGGACGGTGCGTAAGCTCAGCCGCCTGCTCGCACTTTAACGCCGCTCACTTGCGCTCTAACTTCGGATAAACTTTTTTCCCCCCTACACATCGCCAAGGAGCCTGGGACTTTTGCCGTGTGTTTGTCTTTCTCAAGGATTGTCAGATTCCGTTTTGAAATGCATTTTTTTCGGAGTTGAATTAACTTCCCCTGATCTGTAGGAATCATTCAAGAGGATTGTGTTTCCATTGAAACCCCAGAACCAACTCTTTTCACAGTTTAACTGTTTAACAGTTATTCAGTGTCCCAAAAGTACACACCATCATTGTATACATTTTTATTCATTTATATTAGTAAGCTACAGGACAGCGTCTTTCAAAACATGACCTGCGCGAAAGAGAAAAAAAAGCACTTCTAAAATTGCACTTCTGAATGCGCCTCTGTTCCCAGCACATTTCAAACCAAACGGACGCCCATGACGCCACTGCAAACACTGTATGCCTGTAAATACTACTTTAAGAGCATTTCAACAGAATACAACACCTGACTCACCTCAAAAGATGCTGTTTTATCCCGAGAGAAACGGTAAGGAGTCGCCGTTGCTTTGCAGAGTGGAAGTTCCACGCAGCTATGTATGTGGCCTGATTTGAATACTTGTGCGCTTGTGTGTGTGTGTGTGTGTGTGTGTATGTGGGGGGGGTGATAAAGCAAGGGATCAGTGAGAGAGTGATGGCGATTAGCTCCAAAGCGAGTACCTGACTCTAGAGTCATAGTGTCAAGTGTCTCCCCTGTTCTTTCTGACCACAGTGGGAAATCTGGAGCAGGAGAAGTTAACCCTCTCCTTGATTTCATGTTGTTTATGGAGAAGGAGAACCAGGCCAAATGAGTAGGGGGAAATGCAACACTACCAAGCCACGGCCGAGCGATGTGCGTCGCTGCGAGGTGTAGTTACATTTTTCGAGAGGTGCAAGTCAGGTTACGGCGTAGGGTCCGGCGTAGAGAGGGGTCTGTGGGGGTACACCGTCGATTCTACGCGCAACCATAAAACGGCCTGTTACTCTTCTTCACTGTTAAGCGCGCACACGGTCTTTCTTAACGCCACACCCTTGGCAAACTAAACACCTTTTATATTTATTTATATATATATATTTTTTTTTTCAGGGACCTTATCAATATCAGAAAAGCATATAGTAAAGATTGAAATTGATCTGAATGTATTTATTGACATAATGCTGATAATATAATACAGTCATTAAGGTGTTAGACAACAGCAGAGCAGCACTTCAAATTATACAGCCTTTTTCTATATGAATAATACGTATAGATATGTGGCGTTGCTCCAGCCAAGAGCATTGGTTGACTTCTGCTTAGCTTTCAGCGACGCTTCAAAGTCTCCATGCTAGTGGTGCGTATGACTCATATTACATCCTTCTGTTTAATTAAGTGCATTTTAAGATTGTTGAATCATCACTTGCGATCCCAGATTTTTACATTGGTGGGACATTGTTATGACCGGCTCACAGGCCACAACAAAATAGGGAGATGCACAGTCAACTTAATAATAATGAAGTGACATTTATTACATTTATTAAAACTGCCATGCAGTTGGGAAAACGAAATGAATTTAAAAAACGTGATTGATTAACTTTAAAGGGATATAGTTTGGATTGAGTTGTAAGGTAGCTACTTATCCATAGTCGGTATAGTTTTGCTTTTCTGTGCGAAACGAGGCACGGCGAGTCTGAGTATATTTTGCACATCAGCCCAGCCTATTCTGTAGTGATAGTCTGTTTTTTTTAAGCCCCGCAGTCACCCGGCGCAAATGTTATTAAACTAACGTTACTACTGCACCCAAATCATCCCACAAATCAACTATTTTAAACACTTAAGCAACACAATAATAGCAAAACTGTCGCGTAGCGCTGTCAAATGTGCTGATCCTGCAGCTACCGTGGTAAAGTTGGGTTTATATTGGACGTTGGATATTCGACACATTCGAACAATCTATTATGCGGTTTGCCATTTTGACCTATTCATGTCAAACCACTTTTGGTGAACTCAGCTAACCCCCCTACACATAACACAAAGCTTATTTAAAAAGAAAATATTGAGATATATTGAGATATGTCAAAGTTGATGTTTTCATAGTTACCTACACAGATTTGTTTGTGCGTAATTTGTATGGAATGCCATTTTATTCAGAATTAAATAAATACATAAATAAATGAATACATACATAAATAAATGAATCAATAAATAAATATGCCTTTGAAATACATCATGAAATAAATAAATGAGGCAATAAATACATAAATAATTAAATAAATGTAATTATTTCGTGGTACTTTTACTTCATAAGTCCACATTTATTTTTTTCAAGAGACTTTTATTTCATAAATCCACATTTATTTATTTTCGTGGACTTTTATTTCCTAATGCCACATTTATTTATTTCCCTCTCTATTTCCAGTTCTTATATGCAACTCAGGGGGCGTGGTTATCTCTCACATTCAGAACAGAGCCGTGGGCAAAAAACGGCTGGCAGAGTGAGCGTGCAACACAACAGGCAGTTCGCAGTACTTACCCAGCGCACAGTCACCTATTCTGGGATAACTAGACCACCAACTAGCGCTGACCTGACGGAGCACCACGACCGGCAGTTTGTGCTGACCTGACA